>NC_057813.1:353062468-353362468 GCF_018294505.1 Triticum aestivum | reverse complement strand
ATACAGGGTTCATAATCAAGGGTGTTGCTCAGCCCAGTATATGTTATAAAGTCCGAATACCTTCGGGAGTGTTCAGCGTCGCGAGTTTGGCCTTATATGCATCAGCTCCGAATCATGTATTTGGTCAAATGTTGGGTTTTCCCGGCTCCTGGGTTTGCTGCCTTATGTTCCGCTTCTATCGGCTAAGGCGTCCAAAGGAGAACTACTGCGATTGTGCCCTAGTTATTCCGGACGAGCACCTCAGTAGAGAAAGCCGAAAAGTGACTATCATGATATAGCGAGAGACTTGTCAACCACTCGAGGACTCATCAGAATCTTTGGGATTCCTCCGCAATAACGAAGGGCCGTTTCCCGGTCATGTACATACGCGCCCGTATCCAGATGCACGCGAAGGTACCAGGGGCTACATAGTAGCCCCACCGTCAAACTCCTATGGCTAAGTGAAAGTGTTAAAGCTATATAGTCCGGTTGCCTAGTTCGACGTGCGATCACCTCCTTAATGGACCAAGACGTTGGATCAAGTGTGATTACGCACATTTTTGCGAACACCCCCGCATTGTATGCGTGGGGGCTGAAGCCAACGACTGCTAACTTTCAGGTTATATATATACATCAAACGGCCGCACAGGAGGCACAATAACACTTTAGAGCGAAAGTATAAACATAGCCTCTCTAATTAAAATAGAATTGTTTTTACAATGGAACGACTTGTCACTTGAACATGACACTCTTCGAGCACTGAGCCTCTATTAAACGAGCACCTTCTGTTACGTGCTCAAAATAGTGCTCGGCTGGATCCTGGCTTCCTGCCGGATTCTGGGTTGCAATGATGGTGGCCTCCATATCCGCCCAATATGTTTTAACACGGGCAAGAGCCATCCGCACCCTCTATGCACGCCGACCTCTTCATGGCATCGATTCGTGATACGGCACCAAGGAATTGTTGCACTAAACCAAAATAATTGTCCGGCCTCGGTCCCTTCGGCCATAGATGGTCTATTACAGACCTCATTGCAAGACCGGACAACCTATGGAGCTCGGCCACAGCGGCCACCCTTTCACTCAATGGCAACGGGCGCGTTGGAGCACTGAATTGCGACCAGAACAACCTTTCTACTTCACTATCTTTTTTATTCTTGAAAAACTTGGTCGCATCAGCCGTACTTTTTGCCAGATCCGCATACGCGTCTGCAACGCTCCAGAGCCGATCCAGAGGAGCGTACTTTGGATCTAAGAACTTCATCCGCATCAAATAGGGGCTTCCAACCGTGATTTCTCCGGCCTGTCGAAGCTCCTCCCGTGCATCCCTAATTTTGGAATGCGTCTCCTTGGTCGCATCAAGGGCCTTCTTTAGGTCAGCCAACTTCGCCTGATTCTCCTTTTCAAGGAGCTCATACTGGCCGGCGGCGTCTTTCAGCTCCATAGCCATCTCGGCTATTTTATCTTCGCTTCGGCGATGAGCAGCCTGTCCGGCTCTCAAATCTTCGGCTGCCTTTAGGGCAGCCGCATTGCTAGCCCAGGCTTGTTCCTTGGCTAGGGCAAGTTCCGCCCTTAGGGCCTCCACGGCAGCAGCTCCGCCTGCAGCCAAAGCATATCACATTAACATTATGCTCCTCTTAATATTTCCTATAACAAATGAGGAAAAAAGAGCACATACTCTATGACAAGTCAAGCAGCTCGTTTACAAGCGTGATGTCGGTGTCCACCACATCAATCTGTCGCCTCAGTTTGGCGAATTCAGCGGTCCGGTCTACTGTCGGACCCTTAGCCACCTGCGCATGAATGCAGTGCTATCATTACTTGAGAGTGTGATCCTCCGTTTGCCGCCTAGGGCTGGCAACCAGAGTCTCAGGGGCTACTATCTATATGGAGCACACCTAGCACGTGCGGTACAACCAAAAAATTACGTACTTCATTATGTACCTCAAAGCCTTTGAGCAGGCTCGTAAAATCTTCATTCAACCCACTTGTGGCGGGTGAAATCTTCTCAAACACCATGCCCATTAACGCACGGTGATCCACCGAGAGATCAGCTTGCTCCAGAAGGCCCGTCAGCGTGTCCGGCCGGTCGCCAGACTGTACCGGACCCTTCTTATTGCCCCCGTGGGAGCCGAACGCTCCGGGCTCAGGGCGGCCGAAGTGTTAGCTTCTGGCCTCAGCGAATCTGGACTCCTCTATGATGACACCTCGGGGTCGCCCACCCCATGGGGCGGAGAGGCGGGTGGGGTTTCACACTCCATCATCTCCGGAAGAAGATCCCCCGAAGACGAACTCTATCGAGAAGAGCTACTGGCCGGACTGCAAAGGATGGATCCTAGTTATTGTTCTCGGAGGAGGAAGCAGTAGCTTTGTATTTACGATTAACTTACAGCTCGGTGGAGGGCTGGCCTGTTTGCGGGCATGGCGCAGTGAGGATGCCCTCCGGGGCAGGGCCCCTGGTGAAGTTTTCTTCCCTTGTCTAGGCACCTCTGTTTCCAAGTCTTCGGAGGCGGCCCTCTTCTTCCCACGGAGGGAGGAGACCTTAGATTCCCCTCCCCGACTATCCTCCTTCGTGGAGACAGTAATTCCCCCGGTTTGGATGTGCAATGTGTGAAGCTCAGCTTCTCTATTCTTCCCTTCGTCTTTCCCCGAGGGCACTTGACTTAGCACACATCTAAGCATCCTGGCTATTGTAGGACTAGGCGAGCCTTCGGGAAGTGGTGTCGGACACCTGATTCTCTCCGCCTTGCTGAGCCAATCCTAGCCGCGAATGGTTTTCAGAATAATGTTGTGATAAATATAAACAAAGTGTTCGGTTTCAGGGCTACTTACTTGGGTATCTGGGCGGTTGCAGCTCAGGCCCGCATCCTCGGTGGTGTTCGGACACTTTACTTGTGGTCCGAAGAATAACCTATACATCCCTTCGAGCGCCAGGCCGAAGAATTGCTGAATAGTTCGCGGACCTTCTGGGTTGAACTCCCACATCCAGAGAGGTCGACGTTTGCACGACAAGATCCGTCGGACTAGCATTACCTGAATTATGCTGACAAGACTGATGTCCCTCTCAAGAAACTCCCGAATGCGGCTCTGCAGTGTCGGTACGTCATTAGCAGGCCCCCAGTCTAGTCCCATGTTGGCCCAAGACGTCAGTTGAGGCGGAGGGCCCGAGCGGAAGTCGGGGCAGCCGCCCACTTTGTGCCTCTGGGAGCCGTGACATACAACCACCTCCGCTGCCATAGATCGGACACCTCCGGGAAGAAGCCCTCTGGCCATGGGGCATCAGCGTTTCTGCTTATTGCAGCGCCTCCGCACTCTGCGTGTCGCCCCTCGATCGCCTTCGGCTTTACATTAAAGGTCTTGAGCCATAAGCCGAAGTGCAGGGTGATGTGGAGGAAGGCTTCGCACACGACGATAAATGACAAGATGTGAAGGATGGAGTCCGGAGCTAGATCATGAAAATCTAGCCCGTAATAAACATGAGCCCTCTCACGAAGGGGTCGAGGGTGAAGCCTAAGCCACAGAGGAAGTGAGAAACAAATACGACGCTCTCGTTGGGCTCGGGAGTAGGGATGACCTGCACTGGAGCAGGAAGCCTGTGCTTGATGTCGGCGGTCAGATATCTGGCCTCCCTAAGCTTCACAATGTCCTCCTATATGACAGAGGAGGCCATCCACCGGCCTTGAAGGTTGGATCCGGACATGATTGAAGATCTGAAGTGCCTAAGCTTGAGCTTTGGGTGTTGGAACTCGAGATGCGGAAAGGCGCAAGCATGGTAAGAGAGAGGGATAGGCCTCGGCCCCTCTATAAAGGGGGTGAATATCAAGCGTCCTCGGCGTAACTGTTTGGGACTTGTCTAAAAACACGGAGTTATACCAACAGGCGTAGTGGGGTTGCCGGCACCCGTATTGAAGGGAATCCTGCAATAAGGGGGATACGATCTCTGCTTCGACGAGGCGTGCCAATAAAACCGCCTTGCAGTGCGTGTCGTGGCAGGCCGAGAAAAACCGGTTCGTATTGAGCCAGGCCGCGGCGTAAGGGCACACCTTGAAACATTGTCAGCAGATTAGATTTGTAAAGTGTTATGTCCTCTACGATGGTGTGTGGAAATTATTTTGCGGAGCCGGACACAATACTTTATCTACCTGGGAGTATTCGGAGATGGAACCCGCCTTGCAATGCCGAAGACAATCTACGCGCCGGACTCATCTTCATTGAAGCCTGGTTTACGCGCTACTGAGGGAGTCCTAAATAAGTGGGTATCCGGACAGGCGGACTATATACTTTTGCCGGACTGTTGGACTATGAAGATACAAGACTCGAGACTTCGTCCCGTGTCCAGATGGGACTCTCCATTGCGTGGAAGGGAAGCTTGGCAATTCGAATGTTAGATCTCCTTCTTTGTAACCGACTCTGTGTAACCCTAGCCTCCTCCGGTGTCTATATAAACCGAAGGGTTTAGTCCGTAGGAGGAGAACAATCATAATCATAGGCTAGTGATGACCCACAAGTGTAGGGGATTTATCGTAGTCCTTTCGATAAGTAAGAGTGTCGAACCCAACGAGGAGCAGAAGGAAATGATAAGCGGTTTTCAGTAAGGTTTTCTCTGCAAGCACTGAAATTGTAGGTAACAGATAGTTTTGTGATAAGATAAACAGTAACGAGCAACAAGTAAATAAAGTTAATAAAGTGCAGCAAGGTGGCCCAATACTTTATGTAGCAAAGGATAAGCCTGGACAAATTCTAATAATGAGAAAGGAGCTCCCGAGGACACATTGGGAATTATCGTCAAGCTAGTTTTCATCACGCTCAAATGATTTGTGTTCGGTACTTTGATAATTTGATATGTGGGTGGACCGGTACTTGGGTACTGCCCTAACTTGGACAAGCATCCCACTTATGATTAACCCCTATTGCAAGCATCCGCACCTACAAAAATTAAGTATTAAGGTAAACCTAACCATAGCATTAGACATATGGATCCATATCAACCCCTAACGAAGCAACGCATAAACTAGGGTTTAAGCTTCTGTCACTCTAGCAACCCATCATCTACTTATTACTTCCCCATGCCTTCCTCTAGGCCCAAATAATGGTGAAGTGTCATGTAGTCTACATTCACATAACACCACTAGAGGAAAAGACAACATACATCTCATCAAAATATCGAACGAATACCAAATTCACATGACTACTAATAGCAAGACTTCTCCCATGTCCTCAGGAACAAACGTAACTACTCACAAAGCATATTCATGTTCATAATAAGAGGGGTAATAATATGCAAAAAGGATCTGAACATATGATCTTCCACCAAGTAAACCAATTAGTATCAACTTCACGGAGTAATCAACACTACTAGCAACCCACAGGTACAAATTTGTGGTTTTGATACAAGATTGGATACAAGAGATGAACTAGGGTTTGAGAGGAGATGGTGCTGGTGAAGATGTTGATGGAGATTGACCCCCTCCCGATGAGAGGATCGTTGGTGATGACGTTGGTCATGATTTCCCCCTCCCTGAGGGAAGAGTCCCCGGCAGAACAGCTCCGCCAGAGCCCTAGATTGGTTCTGCCAAGGTTCCACCTCGTGGCGGCGGAGTTTCATCCCGTAAGCTTGCCCACGATTTTTTCTAGGGTAAAAGTGATGATATAGCAGAAGATGGACGCGGAGGCCCACCTTTCAGATCACGCCTCAGGTGTTTAAACTTGCGGGAGATGATAGTGGCCATGTTGGTCGATGGAATTGGTTTGGCCCAAGAAATAGAAACCGTGTCCAAAAAGCCAGGATGATGTACCCAATACGATTCGAACCTGAAAAGCTTTGAGCGAGGAATGTTTGTCTCAATGCAAACCACACAAGGGATGTGATCGGAAACTGGCCGGCCAAGAGGTTTTACTAGGGTTTTAGGGTAAGTAGAAGTCTAGTTGGTGCTCGTGAAAAACCAGTCAATTTGTTCTAAAAGGGGGTCCACCTGCATATTACTCCAGGTGTAAGCTCGACCTTTGATGGGCAGTTCCACTAGATTTTGATTCCTGATAAAGTCATTGAAGGTGATCATATCCCCAATATTTCCCCCTGGCTTATTACGATTGTCTGGGCCACGAATGAAATTAAAATCCCCCAAAAGGAGCCAATCTTCATTGTTAGGGATATTAAGGTCTAGCAGCCATTGTATGAAGTCCCTACGTTCATCACCTTGACATGGGCCATACACATTCACAAGGGTCCAAGATTGTGCTGATTGAGTGGATTGGAAGCGGGTCACTAAAGCAAAATCTCTGGAGGCTACAACAGTGGCAGAGAAAATTGAGCTATTCCAAATTGTGGCAATTCCACCCGAAGCACCGCGGGCCGGAATAAATTCAAATTTATCAAAACATCGCGGACAGCAAGACTTAATAAAGTTATTATCAAAAGAGTGCTTCTTAGTTTCCTGCAGACAAACCACAGCACAGCCACTAGCCGTAATGGCATTAAACAGAGCAAGTTGCTTAGGTTCAGAATTTAAACCACGGACGTTCCAACAGAAAACATTCCAGTTCACCAAAAGTACCATGGATAAAAGAGAAAGGACTAAGCACTGGATGAGGATGAAAGAGCATCCTCCGTAACTTCATTAAGCACCTCTTCAGAGAGCTCGGCAGCAGGAATAACACATTTGACTATTCCAACAAGTTGAAGCGTGGCAATCAGGGTGGGCGGCGGAACAGCAGAACTGTCATCCTCGTCAGAACGGGCCCTGGTCTGCAGAGCTAACAGATTGATCCTGGGCTTGACCTTGGAAGATCTTGGCTTGCTGTCAGTAATGGCTGGGACTTTGAAACCGTCATATTTGTTCGACCTGGCACTACGACAAAGAGAAACAGATGACACGGGCATGGCAAGCTTCCCTTTGCGTATTATGTCATCAGAATTTGGCCCCGATCCACCAAGGGCACTTGCAGAGCTATTTCCAACATTAACCAGGGTATCAGCAGTAGGACCCTCAGATGGTTCATTTCCAAAGAGCTGTGGAGATTCCACAGGAATCTCATCCCCAGAGCCAGGAGCATTATCCACATTTGTACCAACAGGAGCCAGTTGAACCACCATTGTGTTTAAATCAGGTGTATCCGGGAGCTCTTCAATTTGCAGAGAGGAGGAGGCAAATTCCCTTGTCAGTTTTGTTGCAGTCACTGATACCAGGTTATTCTCAACAGTGATCACAGCTTTAACCTGAACCCAATCATTCCGGAGCCCAAAACCAGAGCTCCAAGGGCCATAGGAGGCTACTAAAGGCATGATGGTCGAACAGGAAGGAGTTGAGTCTAATGAAAGAGAAACCTTGATTAATGAGCATTGATGAAATCACATTACCGTGTTCAGTCATAGCAAACTGGATTCCATGCTATGTGAGAGAGACCACAACTTCAAGAGAGCTAGCTGGAGCAGCAGGGGGTCCATTGGGGTAATACGTTCAGAGGATGTGGCCATATCAGAACTCTCTCCGTCCACCAACGAGTGAAACAGGTTCGCAGGAACCATAACATAACTGTCTGACACTGTCGCACTGGAGTCAGAGCTGCCAAAAACCATAATTGAATCATTCCAGGCCGTACCTGGGCTATCCAGCAGGTTATTGTTAGGCATAATCCCATCTTGGACGTGGAGGCCCTCCTGAGCAAGCCATGCCTGGAAGTTATACAGAGTTGGAGGAGGAGATGGAGGCCATTGTCCCCAGTTTGCCTGAAAGTGAACCTCATTGCCCTGATTTTCTGCATTTGCATTGGCAGCATTCGCAGCATTTGCATTCATTTGCACATTCTGGGCCATCCAATTGTTCAGCTGCGCTTGATAAAGTTGTTCTGCTGTGAGTCCATCCCCGTGGAGAGGGTGAGGAATGCCATCCGCCGGTGGTGGCTCAATCCCTGCAGGTGGAATCTCAGGTAGATGGGCATCCCAGTCACTGTTGCGTAGCATAGTAACACAGATAGTCCAATAATGTCGATCTCCGCTGAGCTGATGCATAACAAAGCTTTTTGGGACTAGGCGCAAATGAATAACTCTAACTTTCAGCAAAACAAGCTTTATATCTCCCCTTGGATTGTGCCAAGTGACAAGCTCACCAAATTTATCGACTGACTTGTGCATGTAGTGTGAAGTCTGATAATCTTGTGGGAACCCAATATAAAGAACCCAAATCTGAGGACCGAACGTGGTCAGCCGCATGTTCAGAGCCGCATCATGAGGCACAAATGAAATAACAGTGTAGATATTCTCTTCATCCTCATCTAGCTCAAAAGTAGTACCCACCACAGCATCTCTAGTAATGGAATCCGCAAAACCAAAAATCCCGACTCCTAAAGGATGATCATCTATCTCAGTGGGGAAGAACTAGGACTCATACAGCAAACCTTCAATGGTATGGCGCAGCGCCGCCTTGTGATGGAACGGCACGAAGCGATTGACTTCCGCGATGGCGAGGAAGTCATGGTGCAGCGGAGTAGTTGGGCTGACCACCATGTCATCCCTCACCTTCTTGTCTTCCGGTCCAAGCTCGATCGTCATGCCCTGCGTAAGGTAGGGCACCACATTGACGGGGAAGTTTGCCATGGTAGGGTGGTGGAGTTCTGGAGCGGTGGCAATATTGGAGCAGAGAAATAAGGGAGAATGTGTATCGGCACAGGCTCTAGTCCCCTTGGGAACCCAGACTAGTTGTGGCTGCCTCCCCCCTAGCCAATCAGATGAGTACACGTGTCTGGATCGACCCTTGGATGAGCATCGGACGGCTGCAGACACAGGAGGGTCAGTAGCATTGCCATCGGGTGTAGAATCAGTAATTAAAGTTTGATTGATTTGATGCCTCAGGGAGACTTGTTTGAATGAATCTGTCATAATTTCTTTGCCCTTCTCAAGGAGATAAGCATCACGGTTATTTTCTTCCTTTTGCGGTACAGATTCAGAGGGACTTGCCATTTGGGAATCCGCACAGAGAGAATTAATCTTTACCTTCCATTCATTCTACGGGCCATAGGGTGACAAACATGATGTGTGTGGCCCAAGAAGGAGCATGTATTACATCGAATAAGCCCAGGACAGGCAAAATATAGATGGGCCAACGAGCCACAAAGAAAGCATGGCTGAGATCCATAGCGATGCCATCCACCATCATAATGACCCTCTGTAGATTGACCAGAAGGGCCCATAGAAGGACAAGAGGAGGTGTTGTTGCAAACGTTATTGGGACAAGAATCCGCTTGGTGAACGGAGCCATTACACACATAGCATAAATTCAGGCGTTTGTTAATGTAATCCGATGGTGGGACCGACACAATAGACCATATATTGGCAATGTGACTATCAGAATAACCAAATTTGCGCTGGTCGTTAATATAGAGCAACATAAACAGGGGAATATCATCCCAGCAATCTTGCCTGAATTTACTTCCGTGAAATTGATTGCGAATTTGAATGCCTGAGGGTGGAACCATAGTTTGAAATTCTCCAATACGGATAGATGTCGGCAATAAATGTTGATTGGCTGCCGTGTCTCCAGGCCTCGATTGGGCATTGCCCACATGAAAGCTACCAAATTGGATGTTAGTAGTAAATGTGTTGCCTGGAATATTCCTTGAAACATTAATGCCAGAATTAACCTGAATGGATGACCGTTGTGAGACTCCAGCCGACGTTGAGCTATCCGGCAACATTCCAGCGACTACAGAAATCCTCTGTGGGCACAATTCTTGACCAACAAGACCAAATTTTGCCAATTCAGACACCGAAGAAGGATCAATAGGAGTAGTCCGGGAATCAAATGAGAATGAGTGTTTAATCGCCATTGGTTTGCGTGCAGATAGCTCTGCCAAATGATGATCCGAATGCCATTGAGTATCACTCTAGGGAGAAGCATGTCTCTCAGGACGGTACAGCGAGAAATGACAGATAAAATCTGGCCAAATACGATCCTTGAGATGGTAGATGAAATGACCAACTCGATTAGACGCCACTGAGAAACGAAACTTGCAATCATCCAACTGTGAGATCGAGAAGCCCTCAGCAGAACCTCCAATACAACATTGAAGAGAAATACCCACAGATTCAACCGAGAGGGGGAAGGAGGCTGAGGAGAAGAAGACCACCAAGAAGAACTCCTTGGACCATTGCTAGGAGAAAAATGAACCGTAGATCCAAAACGACGACGAACCTGATCCACGATCGCCTAGCCAGGCTTGAAGTCCCAATGGAGTAGACCATCCATGTCTACAAGGTAGAGAGGACGCCATTGCTAGGGTAGAGGTGGTGGAAGGAGGACGTCATTGTTAGTCTTGAGAGTTGGCCAGTTGTCGCGAGGTTCTTGAGCATGTATTGATGTAGATGTTTTTATTGTCAAAGAGTGTTGCTGATGCGACACAGTATTTCCGATATCAAGAAGATCATGAAGCGGAAAGATTGTTCTGGTCGCAGTTTAGTACTCCAAGGCGTCCGCTGCTGTTGAACGAGTAAATGGCTGAATGGGCCGAGCTCCATAGGTCATGCGGGCTTCCCATGAAGGCTGTCGTGGATCGCCTGTGGACGGAGGAACCAAGTCCGGATAGTTATTTTGGTTTGGTGCAACGATTTATTCGTGCTGTGCCGCATATCGATGTTGTCAAGCGGTCGGCGTGCATAGAGGGTGCGCGGATGGCCCTTGCCCGTGTTAAGACATACTGGGCGAGGATGGAGGCCACCGATATTGCAACCATGGGTCCACCCGGGGGCCAGGACTCGCCCGAGCACTATTTTGAAGAAGTCAGAAGGTGCCCGTTTAATAGAGGCTCAGTGCTCAAAGAATAATGTGTTTGAATGACATGTATCTTGATTGTAAAAACAATGCTTTTGATAAAAAAGGCTATATTTATACCTTTGCCCGTGAAGTATTGTAGTGCCTCTTGTGCGGTCGTTTCTGTATATATGTATATAACCTGAAAGTTTGCAGTCGTCAGCTTCATCCCCCTCGCGTATAACGTGGGGGTGTTCGCAAAGCACGTAATCACACTTGACCCAACGTCTTGGTCCATTAAGGAGGTGGTAGTGCGGCGAACGAGGCAATCAGACTATATAGCTTTAACACTTTCACTTAGCCATAGGAGTTTGACGGTGGGGCTACTATATAGCCCCTGGTATGTCCGTGTTTATCCGAATACGGTGCATTTACATACGTGACCGGGAAACCGGTCCTTCGTTAATGCGAAGGAATCGCGAAGATTCCACTGATTCATCGAGTGGTTGACCATTCTCTCGCTTTATCATGACAGTCAAATTTCGGCTTTCTCTACTGAGGTGCTCATCCGGATGAACCAGGGCACAATCGCAATAGTTCTCCATGTACCACCTTAGCCGATAGAGCGGAACGTAAGGTAGAAAAACACGGGAGCCGGGAAAACCCAATTATTGACCAAAGACGTGACTCGGAGCTGATGCATATAAGGCCAAACTCGCGACGCCGAACACTCCCGAAGGTATTCGGACTTTACAACATATACTGGGCTGAATACAACCCTCGATATTGAGCCCTGGATTTCAAGGTACGTGCGTTAATCCGACGTGACGAAAGAGCACGTGTGGTGAGAGCATAGATCTCAAAAACACACTGGTTGCTGCCTCTGTAACGTCTATTTTAGTCCGGCGAATCATAAGCTCGCCAATAATGTCGGTATCCCTCTTGGTCATTTTAAGTGCCAGGAGGGTGTGAGACAACAAGAGACAATAAAAAGGTTTACACAGGGTCTTAATCTAAAAAGAAACCTTTGAATGGGGCCCTGCTGCACGTCTGCGCCTTTGTCTCCGTTGTGTCGTATCCTTGAAGGGTATAGCACAATGGTCATCTATAAAAAAGAAAACTCAGGTGAAAGAATCTGGTGTGACCGTGCGTAAAGTTGGTTTATTTCAATGAACCGTGAAAATGCAATCTCTAGAGTGCAAATAGGGTCAAGCCGAACTATGGACCTATTACATGCGAGCAGCCCCCCGCGCCACACAGGGGATTTTGATTGCATGTTTATACATATACAGGGAGACCCGTACAATCTTCTTATTGGCTGTTGTTATAGGGGCATAGCCGCTAATCAAGCTTAGGTTTATCTGAGCTGATACACCTAGGTGTGCACCGAACACGCCTAGCTGTGTCCGTGTTCTTGGAGACCGATGAGTTGCTCGGGTTGGGAAGGCCATTTTGTGATTCAGCTGCTAGAGCCTCCACGTATTCTTCCGTACAAAGAGAACGCTCCATGTTTCCGCTGATTGTGATGATGCCTCGTGGACCGGGCATCTTGAGTTTGAGATAAGCGTAATGCGGGACTGCATTGAAATGAGTGAAGGTCATTCTTCCGAGTAGTGCATGATAGCCACTTTGGAACGGAGCAATGTCGAAGATTAGTTCTTTGCTTCAGAAGTTATTGAGAGAACCGAATTCAACCTCCAACGTTAAAGAGCCCGTGCAGCGGGCCTCTATGCATGGTATTACTCCTTTAAAGATAGTACTGCTTTGGTTGATTCTCGACGGGTCTATGCCCATCTTGTGGATAGTGTCCTAATATATCAGATTAAGACTACTGCCGCTGTCTATGAGGACTCGGGTGAGATGGTATCCGTCGATTATTGGGTCGAGCACCAAGGCAGCCGAACCCCCATGACGGATACTAGTCGTATTATCCCTACGATCGAAAGTGATCGGGCAGGCCGACCATGGGTTGAATTTGGGGGCGACGGGCTCTACAACATGTACGTGTCAGAGTGCACTTTTGCGCTTCCTCTTTGGGATGTGGGTGACATAAATCATGTTCACTGTTTTGACCTCCGGTGGAAATTTTTTCTGTCCCCCAGTGTTCGGCTGGAGTGATTCATCCTCATCTTCACTTAGCGGCTCCTTCCCTTTGTGTTCGGCGTTTAGCTTGCTGGCCTGCTTGAAGACCCAGCATTCTCTATTGGTGTGATTCGCCAGTTTCTCGAGGGTGCCATGAATCTGACAGGACCTGTCTAGAATTTTATTTAGGCTGGATGGACCATCTCTGCTGCCTTTAAATGGCTTTTTCCGTTGACCGGGTCTAGAGCCCCTGAATCTGGCATTTACCGCTGTATTGCATGGGCTGTCTTCATTATTTCGACGTTTGTTTTTATTGCATCGTGGTTTTCCATTGCCATCCCTGATTTCGGATGTGCCTGGATCGTTGGTGCTGCTGCGGGCCAACCAACTGTCCTCGCCTGTGAAAAAGCAGGTCATAAGAGTTGTTACGACTAACATTGTCCTTGGCTTTTCCTGGCCGAGGTGTCTGGCAAGCCATTCATCCCGGACACCGTGTTTGAAAGCTGCTAGGGCTTCAGCATCTGGACAGTCGACGATTTGGTTCTTCTTGGTGAGAAATATGTTCCAAAGCTTACGGGTTGGCTCTCCAGGTTGTTGGATTATGTGACTTAGACTGTCTGCATCCGTAGGTCGGACATACGTCCCTTGAAAATTAGCCCTAAAAGCGTCCTCGAGTTCCTCCCAACTTCCAGTCGAATTTTCGGGGAGGCTTTTCAGCCAGTGCCGAGCTGGTCCTTTCAACTTGAGGGGCAGGTATTTGATGGCGTGGAGATTGTCTCCGCGAGCCATATGGATGTGAAGAATAAAGTCCTCGATCCAGACTGCAGGGTCTGTCATTCCATCGTATGCCTCGATGTTTACGGGTTTAAACCCCTCTGGAAATTCATGATCCAGCACCTCATCGGTGAAGCACATGGGGTGTGCGACACCCCTGTACTTGGCTGTGTCGTGGCATGGGTCCGGCGGCTGTAGTGTTCGGGGTTGATTCCGAGCTGGTAGTCAATCAGTATAGTTGGTTTGGTGGTCGTGATCCTGCATAGGAACACGTTTCCTAGATCCACAGATAGACCTGGTTATACCAGCTCTTTTGTCCAGGTGCTCACGTAGATCATGTTTCTGGTACTTGGCTGCGACCTCCCTTCCTTTATGGGGTGCTGGTTTGTGTGCGGCGTCATTAGCCGCTTTGTCTCGGCCACGAGGAGGTCGGTCTGGCAGATCGGTTGTATTGTTTTTCGGCGGAATGGGTGTGATAGCCTCGTCATCGAATTCGGGCAGCAGCTTACGTTTTGGGTAGCTCTTTGTCTGGCGATCACCACCGTAGCTTTCCTCAGTGTCGAGCACTTCGTTCCATCTGTGGTTGAGTGTATCCTGCGCGGCTTTAAGCCGTTGCTTCTGCTTCTTGAAGCTCCTCGCGGTGGCAATTAAGTCTCTTGTAGAGGTGCTCTTGTTCCAAGTGAATTTCCGGCATAATGTGTGCATCATCGTCCAGACTGTTCTCCTCTCCGGAGACAGGTTTATAAGTTTTTTCTTCGGCATCGCTATGATCGGACAGCGGCCTCGGACTATGTTCATCATCTACTTGCTCGCTCGTCATGTTCCATCGCTGGGTTTGTGGGGTCTTTGTTGTAGTCGGCATCATCCAGGGTGTTATTCTTTCTTGTGCCGGTATCGCCGTTTTTGCTATGGCGGGGTTTAGAGTGGCGCCGGTGATGTCGGCGCTTTGGCTGCTTCTTAGGAGGATTATCCTCCGTTGCATCCTTTTGATCCTTGCCATTGTTTTCTTTGGGTGTGTCCACCATATATATGTCGTACGATGAGGTGGTTGTCCAGCACCCTATGGGCGGTGGTTCCTGTTCTTCTCCGACATCGTCGTCCATACCGTCAATGTCTTCGGAGTCGAAATCAAGCATGCCGGTTAAGTCGTCGACAATGGCTATCAAGTGGGTGGTGGGTGGGTAACGAATTCCTTCATCATCCGCTTCCCACTCAAGCTGGACATAGTTCGGCCAAGAGTCTCCTGACAAGGAGAGAGATTTTAATGAGTTTAGCACATCGCCCATGGACGAGTGTTGAAAGATGTCCGTGGAGCTTAACTCCAAGATCGGTGCCCAGTTAGATCCGATGGGCGCGGATACGCGCGGTTCGGAACCTATGGCCGGAAACGAGTCCGAGGGTCGGATGACACAGACCTCATTGGAAGTGAAATCTGTGTTCGGCTCTATCGCCATTGAGTGTGCGGCTTCTGTGGCAGGGTCCATCCTCCCGTCCTCGGATGGCACGATCTGCACTGGATCTAAAGCCTGGGCAGCTGCAGGTGCGATCTCCTGAACACCGTCCGATGGCAGACCTAGGTCATGCTCATCATGGCTGTAGAGTGTACCTGTCATGGGCTCGAATCCGTCGAAGATCAACTCTCCGTGGATGTCGACAATGTAGTTAAGCCTTCCAAACCTGACCTGATGGCCAGGGGCATAGCTATCGATCTGCTCCAGATGGCCAAGCGAGTTGGCCCGCACTGTGAAGCCGCCGAATACAAAGATCTGTCTAGGGGGAAAACCTCACCCTGGACCGTGTCGTTGTGGATGATTGAAGGATCCATCAAGCCTTATGGTGACAACACAGTGGAACTCTCAATGAAAGCACCAATGTCGGTGTCAAAACCAGCGGATCTCGGGTAGGGGTCCCGAACTGTGCGTCTAAAGGTAATGGTAACAAGAGGCGGGGGACACGACGTTTACCCAGGTTCGGGCCCTCTCTATGGAGGTAATACCCTACTTCCTGCTTGATTGATCTTGATGATATGAGTATTACAAGAGTTGATCTACCACGAGATCGTAGAGGCTAAACCCTAGAAGCTAGCCTATGATTATGATTGTTCTTGTCCTACGGACTAAACCCTCTGGTTTATATAGACACCGGAGGGGGCTAGGGTTACACAGAGTTGGTTACAGAGAAGGGAATCTACATGTCTGAATTGCCAAGCTTGCCTTCCACGCAAAGGAGAGTCCCACCCGGACACGGGACGAAGTCTTCAATCTTGTATCTTCGTATTCCATCAGTCCGGCATAAGCATATAGTCCGGCTGTCCGAGGACCCCCTAATCCAGGACTCCCTCACACAGGAGCCAGGCAACCCAGCTTGGCCAAAACTTAAGTCATATCGATGCATATAATGGCGAATAAAAGGTACATACGGCGAAAAGACACATATGTAGTGAGCTTAATGCCCGAAAAATAATAATAATAATAAGCTTATGTACAAGAAGCCCCCAGGTATAATGGACGTACATATTTGAGGATGTGTGCGTCATAGGTGCACGGTTTAGACGCACACAGAGCTTTAAGGCTAAAAAAAGAAGAAGAAAAAGCGAAAAGAGAGGGAAAATAAATAAATAATGGAAAAAGGGGAAGGAGACGATGAAGAGTTTGGCGCTAGGCATAGAATCTTCGGAGTCTAGCCGCGTTCCATGGGTTCAGCTCTAGACAATTGTCTGACGCATCATGAAGGCGGTATGCTCCACCAGTGAGAACTTCGTCAATGATGAAGGGACCTTTCCACTTCGGCTTGAGTTTGTCCTTTTTCTTCACCGGCAAAAGTAGAACGAGTTCGCCAACATTATAAGTCTTGGCCCATACTTCTCTGCTTTGATATCTGCGAGCCTGTTGTTGATAAAATGCGGAACAGGCTTTTGCGACATCGCGCTCCTCCTCCAGGGCATCTAAGTTGTCCTGCCGATCAAGCTCGGCTTCTCTCTCTTCATACATGCGCACTCGAGGTGACTCATGAATAATGTCGTGGGGTAAAACAGCCTCTGCGCCGTACACCATGAAGAAAGGTGTATATCCGGTAGTGCGATTGGGCGTGGTCCGCAGCCCCCAGAGTACGTGTGACGCCCGGATAGTTAAGCTACAGTGAACCACCGCTAATGATGCCACGTCCCCTCGGTTACTGTTGATAAACTCGCGTCAGTATGAGACCCAGTTCAAAATTTAAAATAAAAACACACAACAAAAGTTTTCAAAACAATAAAACAAAAATGTTCGGGTTGTGGCAAATATTCCATACTAAATATTGCTGAAGGAACCACACTTCTGTAAAGTATTTAAGTGCACTATATTAATTAAAACAGTAGCAAAAACGAATATTTAAATACCTTTTATAGTTAATAAAATTTCAAACTAAGCTATTTGGGGACTAGACTTTTGTGACTATGGACTTAAGTTGAGATACTAATTTAGATGCTAAGTGTATATTTTACTAAAACTAGAATAAAATGTAACTAAGATAAAACATGAACGAATAAATAAAAACAGAAATGAAATGAAACAAAAAAAAGGGGCGAGGAGAGAAAAGGAGACCCCAGCTCCGCATGGGCCTCGGCCCATCCCACCTCAGCCGGCCAGCCCACCCCGACTGGCCCAGCCACGCCTGCTTAACCCCCCCCCCCCCCCGTGGAACCCTAGGGCCCAACCGCACCTAACCCCCCCACTCCTCCCGATCCCCCCAGTCGCTCTTCCCCCTCCTCTCGCCTCCCGATCCGATCTGGATCAGGGACGAACTGCCTCCCCCCCCCCCCCGCGCGACGCCAGCGCCCCACTTCCCCATCGCCTCGACCCCGACGCCGCGCCCCCATCGCTCGTTATCGTCCGAAGCCCGCGCCGCCACCTGGACCCCGCCGCCTCGACCCCCACCCCACCTCGCCGGATCCGCGACGCCGGACGGCCGCCTCCCCGCCCTCCTCCTCATCGGTCGCCCCCGACCGTCTCCGAGCACGCCTCAGAGACCCTGCCCCCCCCCGTGAGCTCTTCCCCCCCTCCCCGTGGATCCCCTCTCTCCCCTCGTCCTCCTCCCGAGCGCCACCACCGCCCCCCCCCCCCCCGTCGCCGGCTCCGGCCGCCCCCCTTCCCCCGCCACCGAGCACGGGGACGTGCTCCACGGCCTCCCTCTCCTCTTCTCCCCTCTCTGTTGCACGTCACCGTGCCCGCACCCCGTTCGCCCCCGCTCGACCCAGCGCGCGCCCACGCGCTCCCATGCGCCCCCGCGCGCGTGACCCGCGCCATCCAGCCGTAGCCACGACGCCCGTCGCCCCTGCTGCCGACTCCCACCGCCGTCTCTGCCCTGCGGCTCCTGGCCGCGTCTGCCCGGGGCGCCGTCGTCGTCCGACGCCTCATCCCACTCCCGCTACGTCAGCCGTCCGCTGCGGCGATCCTCTCAGCCAACCGCGCCGCCCTGCTCCGGTCGTCGGAGCCAGGCCGCACGCCCGCTGCCCCGCGGCGCCTCGTCGGGCTGGCGCTCGTCGCCCGACCCACCCGGCGCCCGTAACCGTGCGCCCGCTAAGGCACTTAGGCCTATGACATGTGGGGTCCCACACCCCAGCCCCAGAGCGGTTTTATAAAAAAAAAGAGAAAGAAAAAAAAGAATTAAAAAAAGATATTAAATAAATAAATAATAATTAAATTAATTAATTAATTAAGGAATTAATTAAGTTAATTAATCATAATTAAGATTAACCTAATTAACTAATTAGTTTAATTAAACTGTAATTAGATTAACCTAAACCCTAATTAATTTAAATAGAGAATGACAGGTGGGTCCCACTGGACCCACATGTCAGGGTTGACTCAGTCAACCCCTGTTGACTGCTGACGTCAGCATGACATCATGCTGACGTCATAAATACATTTTTTTCGAATTAATTAAATAAATAATTAAATTCCAAAATTGTTAAAATCTTTTAAAAATCATATCTTTTAATCCGTAATTCGGATTAAAATATTTTCAACATGAAAGTTGCTCAGAACGACGAGACGAACCCGGATACGCAGCCCGTTCGTCCACCACACACCTCTAACATACCAAACACGCAACTTTCCCCCTCCGGTTCATCTGTCCGAAAATGCGAAACACCGGGAATACTTTCCCGGATGTTTCCCCCCTTCGTCGGTATCACCTATTACCGCGATTGGGCACACCTAGCATCGTTACCTGTCATGTCGTGCATCGTTATGCATTTGTTTGCATTGTATTCATTGTTTCTTCCCCCTCTTCTCTCCGGTAGACTACGAGACCGACGCTGCTGCTGCCCAGTTCGACTACGGAGTTGACGACCCCTCTCTCTTGCCAGAGCAACCAGGCAAGCCCCCCCCTTGATCACCAGATATCGCCTATTCTTCTCTATACTGCTTGCATTAGAGTAGTGTAGCATGTTACTGCTTTCCGTTGATCCTATTCTGATGCATAGCCTGACATTGTTGCTACACCTGTTGATACCTTACCTGCAATCCTAAATGCTTAGTATAGGATGCTAGTTTATCATCATTGGCCCTACATTCTTGTCAGTCTACCTTGCTATACTATCGGGCCGTGATCACCTGGGAGGTGATCACGGGTATATACTATACATACATACATACTATACAGATGGTGACTAAAGTCGGGTCAGCTCGAAGAGTACCCGCGAGTGATTCACGGATTGGGGGCTGAAAGGACCTTTGTCCCGACGGCCCTCTGTGTGGATCTTTTGTGGCGGAGCGACAGGGCAGGTTGAGACCGCCTAGGAGAGAGGTGGGCCTGGCCCTGTTCGGCGTTCGCGGACACTTAACACGCTTAACAAGATCTTGGTATTTGATCTGAGTCTGGCTACGAGCCTATACGCACTAACCATCTACGTGGGAGTAGTTATGGGTATCCCGACGTCGTGGTATCAGCCGAAGCACTTCAGACGTCAGCGACGGAGCAGCGCGCGCCGAATTGGACTGGAACGCCACTAGGCTAGGTCTGCTTTCGGCCGCCCTCGCAACGTGCAGGTGTGCTCAGGGCGATGGGCCCAGACCCCTGCGCGCTTAGGTTTAGACCGGCGTGCTGGCCTCTCTGTTTTGCCTAGGTGGGGCTACGACGTGTTGATCTTCCGAGGCCGGGCATGACCCAGGAAAGTGTGTCCGGCCAAATGGGATCGAGCGTGTTGGGCTATGTGGTGCACCCCTGCAGGGAAGTTTAATCTATTCGAATAGCCGTGATCTTCGGTAACAGGACGACTTGGAGTTGTACCTTGACCTTATGACAACTAGAACCGGATACTTAATAAAACACACCCTTCCAAGTTCCACAGACAACCCGGTGATCGCTTTTCCGCAGGGCGACGAGGAGAGGATCGCCGGGTAGGATTATGCTATGCGATGCTACTTGGAGATGCTGCTTGGAGATGCTACTTGAAGATGCTACTTGGAGGACTTCAATCTACTCTCTCCTACATGCTGCAAGACGGAGGCTGCCAGAAGCGTAGTCTTCGACAGGATTAGCTATCCCCCTCTTATTCTGGCATTCTGCAGTTCAGTCCACTGATATGGCCTCCTTACACATATACCCATGCATATGTAGTGTAGTTCCTTGCTTGCGAGTACTTTGGATGAGTACTCACGGTTGCTTTTCTCCCTCTTTTCCCCTTTCCCTTCTACCTGGTTGTCGCAACCAGATGCTGGAGTCCAGGAGCCAGACGCCACCGTCGACGACGACCCCTACTACACCGGAGGTGCCTACTACTACGTGCTGCCCGCTGATGACGACCTGGAGTAGTTAGGAGGATCCCAGGCAGGAGGCCTGCGCCTCTTTCGATCTGTATCCCAGTTTGTGCTAGCCTTCTTAAGGCAAACTTGTTTAACTTATGTCTGTACTCAGATATTGTTGCTTCCGCTGACTCGTCTATGATCGAGCACTTGTATTCGAGCCCTCGAGGCCCCTGGCTTGTATTATGATGCTTGTATGACTTATTTTATTTTTAGAGTTGTGTTGTGATATCTTCCCGTGAGTCCCTGATCTTGATCGTACACCATTGCGTGCATGATTAGTGTACGATTGAATCGGGGGCGTCACAGTACGAGTCGAGCTCCTCAACCCAGTGCTTATCTGATTATTTCAAAGACCGCACTAGTCTGGGCTTAATGCCGCTCATAATAAGACCATTGGCTCGTTCAACTTGACCGTTTGTTTGCGGATGATAGACGAAGGCGTAATCGAGCTTAATGCCCTGATTGGCACACCAGGCTTTCACCTCATCGGCTGTGAAATTAGAGCCGTTATCAGTGATAATGTTGTGTGGAACACCATAATGGTGCACGACACCAGGTATGAAGTCTATCACTGGTCCGGCCTCGGCCGTTTTAACTGGTTTGGCCTCTATCCACTTAGTGAATTTATCCACCATGACCAACATATATTTTTTCTTATGGCTTCCTCCTTTAAGGGGTCCGACCATATCTAGCCCCCAGACCACGAAAGGCCAAGTGATGGGGATTGTTTGTAGAGCGGTAGGTGGCATATGGCTTTGGTTGGCGAAAAGCTGGCATCCGACGCAATGTAGGACAAGGTCATGTTCATCTTCTCAGGTCGTCGGCCAATCGAAACCTATACGAAAGGCCTTGCTTACAAGGGCCTGAGCCACGGCGTGGTGACCACCGAGACCGGCATGAATTTCAGCCAAAAGCTGCAGCCCCTCTTCCTCAGAGATACATCTTTGAAGTACTCCGGTAGCGCTTTTCTTGTAGAGTTATCCGTCGTTAACCTTGTAGGCCTTCGAGCACCGGATAATGCGGCGCACTGCATTCTGATCCTCTGGGAGTTCTCGCCTATTAAGGTAGGCCAAGAAGGGTTTGGTCCATGAGGCAATAACTACCATGATAAGATGGTCCGATGGTGTTATTTCGGTGGCGGAGCCCTCGAAGATATCGGTGTGTTCAGAATCTGGGGTTATAGTCGGACCCGGACTGATATTTCCGCTCTCCCCTTGCCACACCACAGACGGCTTGAAGAGCCTTTCCAGAAAGATGTTAGGTGGGACGGGGTCGCGCTTAGCGCCAATGCGGGCAAGGACATCCGCCGCTTGATTACTTTCTCGAGCCACATGATGAAACTCGAGCCCCTCGAACCGAGCCAACATTTTGAGAACAGCGTTGCGGTAAGCCACCATCTTCGAATCTTTGGCATCAAAATCTCCATTTATTTGAGATATTGTGAGGTTTGAATCTCCGCGCACTTCCAGGCATTGTATGCCCATGGAGACAGCCACCCAAAGACCATGCAATAAGGCCTCGTGTTCGGCTGCATTGTTGGAGTCTGTATAATATTTGGAGTACATACTAAACTGTATCTCCAGCGGGGGATATTAGAACAATGCCCGCTCCTAGGCCCGCCAGCATTTTGGAACCGTCGAAGTGCATGACCCAGTTGGAATATGTGTCGTACTCTTTAGGGAGTTTGGCCTCTGTCCATTCGGTGACGAAGTCGGCCAGTACTTGGGATTTAATGGCCCGGCGTGGTCTGTATGTTATGTAGAATGGGAGGAGCTCAACGGCCCACTTGGCAATCCGGCTCGTGGCATCACGATTGTTTATTATGTCATTGAGTGGTACTTCGGAGGCCACCGTGATTGAGCACTCTTGAAAGTAGTGTCGTAGCTTCCGGGATGCATGAAGACTGCGTATGCTATTTTTTGGTAATGAAGGTACCGGGATTTACATGGTGTGAGGACAGTGGATACATAGTATACCGGCTTCTGAAGTGGGAATTTGTGTCCATCCTCTTCTCGTTCGACGACAAGCACCAAACTCACGACTTGGTGTGTTGCTGATATGTATAATAACATGGGTTCACCGACGTTCGGTGTGGTCAGGATTGGGTTCCTTGCTAAAAGAGCCATTATTTCTTCTAGTCTGGTCGTTGCCGTGTCCGTCCACTCGAAGTGTTCGGTGCGCCGGAGAAGGCGGTAAAGTGGCAAAGCTTTTTATCCTAGTGTGGAGATAAAGCGGATTAAAGCTGCCACACACCCGGCTAGTTTTTGGACTTGTTTAAGGTCTGTTGGCGTAGCCAACTGTGACAAAGCTCGGATTTTAGCAGGGTATGCTTCAATTCCTCTATTGGAAACGATGAAGCCCAGCAGTTTTTCGGCGGGGACGCCAAAAACAAACTTTCCCGGATTGAGCTTGATGTCATACGTACGGAGGTTGTCGAATGCGAGACGTTGATCATCTATTAACGTCTCAACGTGCCTGGTTTTGATGACGGCATCATCTACATATGCTTCAACTATCTTGCTGATCTGTTTCTCCAGGCATGTTTGAATCATGCGTTGATAGGTGGCGCCGGTGTTTTTGAGTCCAAAGGGCATAGTGTTGAAGCAGAACAGCCCGTATGGGGTAATGAATGTTGTTGTAGCTTGATCGGACTCCTTCATCTTGATTTGATGGTATCCAGAGTATGCGTCGAGGAAACACAGTGAGTCGTATCCTGCAGTAGCATCGATAATCTGATTGATGCGGGGGAGGGGGAAGGGATCCTTAGGGCAGGCCTTGTTGAGGTCTTTGAAATCGACACATAGGCGTCAGGATTTATCCTTCTTTGGTACCATCACCAGGTTTGCTAGCCAGCCCGGGTGTTTTATTTCACTAATGAATCTGGCCTCGAGTCACTTGGCTAGCTCCTCCCACATGGCTTGTCATTTGGGTTCGGAAAAGCACCACAGTGTTTGCTTGACCGGTTTGTATCCCTTCAGTATGTTTAGGTTGTGTTCGGCCAGCCTGTGTGGCATCCCTAGCATATCGAAAGGGTTCCACTGATGTCTACTACACAACCTTCTTCTTGTAGATGTTGTTGGGCCTCCAAGTGCAGAGGTTTGTAGGACAGTAGCAAATTTCCCTCAAGTGGATGACCTAAGGTTTATCAATCCGTGGGAGGCGTGGGATGAAGATGGTCTCTCTCAAACAACCCTGCAACCACATAACAAAGTGTCTCTTGTGTCCCCAACACACCGAATACAATGGTAAATTGTATAGGTGCACTAGTTCGGCTAAGAGATGGTGATACAAGTGCAATATGGATGGTAGATATAGGTTTTTTTGTAATATGAAAATATAAAAACAGCAAGGTAACAAGTGGTAAAAGTGAGCGTAAACGGTATTGCAATGCTAGGAAACAAGGCCTAAGGTTCATACTTTCACTAGTGCAAGTTCTCTCAACAATAATAACATAATTAGATCATATAACAATCCCTCGACAAGCAACAAAGTGTCACTCCAAAGTCACTAATAGTGGAGAACAAACGAAGATATTATTGTAGGGTACGAAACCACCTCAAAGTTATCCTTTCTGATCGATCTATTCAAGAGTCCGTAGTAAAATAACATGAAGTTATTCTTTCCGTTCGATCTATCATAGAGTCCGTACTAGAATAACACCTTAAGACACAAATCAACCAAAACCCTAATGTCGCCTAGATACTCCAATGTCACATCAAGTATCCGTGGGCATGATTATACGATATGCATCACACAATCTCAGATTCATCTATTCAACCAACACAAAGTACTTCAAAGAGTGCCCCAAAGTTTCTACGGGAGAATCAAGACGAAAACGTGTGCCAACCCCTATGCATAAGTTCATTGAACCCGCAAGTTGATCACCAAAAGATTCATCAAGTAGATCACGTGAATATCCCATTGTCACCACAGATAAGCATGGCAAGACATACATCAAGTGTTCTCAAATCCTTAAAGACTCAATCCGAAAAGACAACTTCAAGGGGAAAACTCAATTCATCACAAGAGAGTAGAGGGGGAGAAACATCATAAGATCCAACTATAATAGAAAAGCACGCGATACATCAAGATCGTATCACCTCAAGAACACGAGAGAGAGAGAGAGAGATCAAACGCATAGCTACTAGTACATACCCTCAGCCCCGAGGGTGAACTACTCCCTCATCATCATGGAGAGCGTCGGGATGATGAAGATGGCCATCGGTGAGGGATCCCCCCCTCCGGCAGGGTGCCGGAACAGGGTCCCGATTGGTTTTTGGTGGCTACAGAGGCTTGTAGCGGCGGAACTCCCAATCTATTATTGTCCTTGATGTTTTTAGGGTATATGGACATATATAGGCAAAAGAAGTCGGTCAGGGGAGCCACGAGGGGCTCACGAGGGTGGGGGCGCACCCAGGGGAGTAGGGCGCAACTCCCTGCCTCGTTGCTTCCCTTACGTGCACTCCAAGTCTCCTGGATTGCTTCCCTTCCAAAAATAACTCTGCCGAAGGTTTCATTCCGTTTGGACTCCGTTTGATATTCCTTTTCGTCGAAACACTGAAATAGGCAAGAAAACAGCAATTTGGGTTGGGCCTCCGGTTAATAGGTTAGTCCAAAAAATGATATAAAAGTGTAGAGTAAAGCCCATAAACATCCAAAATGGGTAATATAATAGCATGGAACAATCAAAAATTATTGATACGTTGGAGACGTATCAAGCATCCCCAAGCTTAATTCCTTCTCGTCCTCGAGTAGGTAAATGATAAAAATAGAATTTTTGATATGGAATGCTACCTAGCATAATCCTTAATGTAATTTTCTTTATTGTGGCATGAATGTTCAGATCCAAATGATTCAAAATAAAATTTCATATTGACATAAGAAATAGTAATACTTCAAGCATGCTAACAAAGCAATCATGTCTTGTCAGAATAACATGGCCAAAGAAAGTTATCCCTACAAAATCATATAGTCTGGCTATGCTCTATCTTCATCACACAAAGTATTTAATCATGCACAACCCCGATGACAAGCCCAGCAATAGTTTCATACTTTAGTATTCTCAAACTTTTTCAACTTTCACGCAATACATGAGCGTGAGCCATGGACATAGCACTATATGTGGAATAGAATAGTGGTTGTGGAGAAGACAAAAAAAGGAGAAGATAATCTCACATCAACTAGGCATATCAATAGGCTATGGAGATGCCCATTAATAGATATCAATGTGAGTGAGTAGGTATTTCCATGCAACGGATGCACTAGAGCTATAAATGTATGAAAGCTCAACAAAAGAAACTAAGTGGGTGTGCATTCAACTTGCTTGCTATTGAAGACCTAGGGCGTTTTGAGGAAGCCCATAATTGGAATATACAAGCCAAGTTCTGTAATGAAAAATTCCCACTAGTATATGAAAGTGACAACATAGGAGACTCTCTATCATGAAGATCATGGTGCTACTTTGAAGCACAAGTGTGGTAAAAGGATAGTAGCATTGTCCCTTCTCTCTTTTTCTCTCATTTTTTTATTTGGCCTTTCTCTTTTTTTGGCCTTTCTCTCTTTCTTTTTTTCGTGAAGTCCGAAGTCTCATCCCGACTTGTGGGGGAATCATAGTCTCCATCATCCTTTCCTCACTTGGGACAATGCTCTAATAATGAAGATCGTCACACTTTTATTTACTTACAACTCAAGATTACAACTTGATACTTAGAACAAAATATGACTCTATATGAATGCCTCTGGTGGTGTACCGGGATATGCAATGAATCAAGAGTGACATGTATGGAAATTATGAAGGTGGCTTTGCCACAAATACGATGTCAACTACATGATCATGCAAAGAGCAATATGATAATGATGATGTGTGTCATAATAAATGGAACAGTGAAAAGTTGCATGGCTATATATCTCGGAATGGCTATGGAAATGCAATAATAGGTAGGTATGTGGCTGTTTTGAGGAAGGTATATGGTACCTGCGAAAGTTGCGCGGCACAAGAGAGGCTAGCAATGGTGGAAGGGTGAGAGTGCGTATAATCCATGGACTCAACATTAGTCATAAAGAACTTATATACTTATTGCAAAATCCTACAAGTCATTAAAAACAAAGTACTATGTGCATGCTCCTAGGGGGATAGATTGGTAGGAAAAGACCATCGCTCGTCCCCAACCGCCACTCATAAGAAAGACAATCAATAAATAAATCGTGCTCCAACTTCATCACAAAAGCGGTTCACCATACGTGCATGCTACGGGAATCACAAACTTCAACACAAGTATTCCTCAAATTCATAATTACTCCACTAGCATGACTCTAATATCACCATCCTCGTATCTCAAAACAATTATCAAGCATCAAATTGACCACAGCATCCAATTCACTTTCTATGATAGTTTTTATTATACCCAAGCCCATCATTCTAGGACCAATTTTATAACCATAGCAAATACCATGCTGTTCTAAAAGACTCTCAAAATAATATAAGTGAAGCATGAGAAATCAATACTTTCTACAAAATAGAACCACCGCCGTGCTCTAAAAAATATAAGTGAAGCACTAGAGCAAATGACAAACTACTCCAAAAGATATAAGTGAAGATCAGTGAGTAGTTAAATAATTATGTAACTATGTGAAGACTCTCTAACATTTAAGAATTTCAGATCTTGGTATTTTATTCAAACAGCAAGCAAAACAAAAACAAAAGAAAATGACGCTCGAAGCAAAACACATATCGTGTGGCGAATAAAAATATAGCTCCAAGTAAAGTTACCAATGAATGAAGATGAAAGAGGGGATGCCATCCGGGGCATCCCCAAGCTTAGGCTCTTGCCACTCCTTATTCCATAATCCATCGAATCTTTACCCAAAACTTAAAAACTTCAGAACACAAAACTCAACAGAAAACTTCGTAAGCTCCGTTAGTATAAGAAAATAAATCACAACTTAGGTACTGTTATGAACTCATTCTAAATTCATATTGGTGTAACATCTACTGTATTCCAACTTATCTATGGTTCATACCCTCCGATACTACTTATAGATTCATCAAAATAAGCAAACAACACAATGAAAACAGAATCTGTCAACAAACGAACCGTCTGTAGTAATCTGTATCATTCGAATACTTCTGTAACTCCAAACATTCTACCAAATTAGGAAGTCCTGAGAAATTTGTGTAGCAATCCATAGCAAAAACAATCAGATCAAAATCACGTTTTTGTGAATTATCAAAACTAATTTACTGGGTGAAAAAGTTTCTGATTTTCAGCAGGATCAACACAACAATCACCGTAAGCTATCCTAAAGGTCTTACTTGGCACTTTATTGAAACAAAAGCTATAAAACATGATTACTACAGTAGCATAATCATGTTAACACACAAAAACAGTAAAGGTAAATATTGGGTTGTCTCCCAACAAGCGTTTTTCTTTAATGCTTTTTTAGCTAGGCATGATGATGACAATGATGCTCACATAAAAGATAAGAATTGAAACATAACGGGAGCATCATGAAGCATATGAATAGCACATTTAAGCCTAACCCACTTCCTATGCATAGGGATTTTCTGAGAAAACAACATATGGGAACAATAATCAACTATCATAGGAAGGCAAACCAAGCATAGCTTCAAGATTTTCAACACATAGAGAGGAAACTTAACATTATTGCAATTCCTACAAGCATATGTTCCTCCCTCATAATAATTTTCAGTAGTATAATGAATGAATTCAACAATATAACCAGCACTTAAAGCATTCTTTCCATGATCTACTTGCATAGAAAATTTACTACTCTCCATATAAGCAAAATTCTTCTTATTCGGAATAGTGGGAGTATCATAAGAGACTCGAATACTAAAAATTGTTTCCACATTAAAAGAGTAATGTTCAGAAAAAGGGTAATCATAATCATGACAAGGTTTATAAATATAATAATCACTACTTATTATAGCATAAGTTTCATCACAATAATCATCATAAGTAGCAACTTTATTCTCATCATAATCAATTGAAACCTCTTCCAAGATTGTGGAATCATCACTAAATAGAGTCATGACCTCTCCAAATCCACTTTCATATTCATCACAATAAGATTCAACATCCTCAAAAATAGTGGGATCATTACTTCCTAAAGTTGACACTCTTCCAAACCCACTTTCATCAATATAATCATCATAGGTAGGAGGCATGCTATCATCATAACAATTTTGCATATCATAACTTGGGAGGCTAAAAATACCATCTTCATTAAACATAGCATCCCCAAGCTTGGGACTTTTCATATCATAAGCATAATCACTCTCATCATTAATAGTATGGATAGCACCAATAGTATAGCAATTATCATCATCACAATGAGTAGTAGGAGCAACATCACTTGGGAGAGATACCTTTCTACCTTTGCTTCTCCGTCTTTTCTTTTTCTTCTTCACATCATGTGTGGGTTTAACCCTCTTCTTTGAGCTCTTTATTAATGAGATTGGTTGAATAGAAAGCTCCTCCTCGTTACCTGATTCATCATAAGAAATAATAGGAGAATATTGGGAAGTCTCTTCCCTTTCATTAGTATTCTCTTCATCTTCTTTTGCTTTATTTTCTTTATGTAATTGGCAATATAAGAATTTTCAATGCAATTGACCACACAATGCATATAAATCTCCTCTAGATCAATATCAAGGAATTTCTTATGGGCAAATTCTAGAAGGTCCTTAATTAAATGTTTCATTTCTTCATAACCCAAAAGCAAACTAAGTTCATTATGATGTGCAAGGGAAATCAAATCATCACAATTCTTGGACACGATTCGATCATGAAACAATTTGCATTGGAGATGTAAATGACCACGTTCATTGCAAAGTTCACAAGTACGGCAAAGGAATTTAGTTTCTAAAAGCTTATGCCTCTTGCAATATCTATATTCCCTATTCGGTGTGTACTTGCAAACCCAATGCACTCCACAAAAATTGACATGCTTATAGGAGACATTTTCATCATAAGTACTGCAATCATCATTAGTACTATGGATATTCAAAGATTTCATACTAACAAAATTGCAATCATGCTCATCATTCAAAGATTTAGTACCAAATATTGTATAGACTTCTTCTTCTAGCACTTGAGCACAATATTCCTTTTCATCATACTTATGAAAGATATTAAAAAGATGAAGTGTATGAGGCAAACTTAACTCCATTTTTTGTAGGTTTCTTTTATAAACTAAACTAGTGATAAAACAAGAAACAAAAAGATTCGATTGCAAGATCTAAAGATATACCTTGTGTAGCGACCCGACCCGAATGGATCAAGTCTCTGTGCTTAAGTGTCATCCCTGGATCGGTATGCTGACACACACAGTACTCGAGGATTTATAACAGAGGTAAATCAGATGTATAAAGTAACGTAAATACTAGTACGTCAATCAAAATAGCGGAAGTAACAACAAGGTTGTGGATACCCATCAACACCAACGGCAAAGTTGAGTTTAGAAACCGTAACCCTAACGTATCACTTACTCGTCGTAAGAAATCCTGCAACATGAGACGTTTGAGCCATGTAGGTTAGTACATTGAATGTACTGGCAAATTCACACCATAGGATAAATGATGAATAATTGCTATCACTACATGCATATTTGGCTGGTGGAAAGCTCTAAGTTTATTTTTTTTGCATAAAGCCAGTTTTTCCCTACAACAAAGGAATAAATTTTATTTAACTATCATGGTGGTTGTTAAACATTGAGAATGGTTGACAGCATTCTCAATCCCAATTAAGCATCATCATTAAACCCAACAAAATTAAATTAAAGTAACATGATGAGATCAACATGATAATCCAAGAACCAGATACTCGAGATGTCCATAACCGGGGACACGGCTAATCAAGATTAGTTTGTACACTCTTCAGAGGTTTGTGCACTTTTCCCCACAAGACTTGATCTCCTCCGTTGGTTTTCTCGCACTACATGGTGTTTGAGAAACGGATGGTCGAGACATAGTCTTTCAGAAGCGTTTACACCTTACGATGGGTAGACCATTACACCTACTTTCCCCTACATCTGCTAGTCTACCACTGTAAGAGTTCACACGACTTAATCAACTATGCTAGAGCCCATAATAGCTTGTGGCTGCACACGGAAGTTTCTAGCATGAATAATCTTATGATCCCTTTGAGCCTGGGTGGCAGTCCATAGGAGAATCACACGGTACCCCGGGATTTCCAAAAATACAGGCAATCACTGGGTTCCCCAGGTGCCTCAATCCACCCAGATGTGTATTTAAGTAGCCACCTTAAGTTGTACCATTAAGTAACAATCTCACATCTATCATGGAATACACTCAAACCCAATCCACGTCTACGAGCATAGCATAGCAATATAAGCATAACGTTGAAGTAACTCCCAAGGGTTTGGTAATAAACAGGGCAATAGGTTCTACCTCATCAACTACTTCCCAAATAACCACATGTTATCAATCCTACTTATGCAATGTTCGAGGGTTGAAACTAATGCATAAAAACTAGGTATGAAATGGGATATGTGTGAACTTGCATGTACTGTTGATGAAGATGATTCGCACACAACTCCTGATAGTACTATTCGTCACACTCCGTTCAATCTATTGTAAGCAAGCAATAGTAACCACACATAAGCAATCACTCAAAAGATCGGAAAGAAATGAAGAAAACAATTCGGAAAACTTCGAAACCAAGCAAATGACTCTTGCAACATAAAATAATATCTAACAGTACCAAAATTATGTGAATTTGGCCTTATCAGAAAGTTCATGTCAAGAGCTTCAACCTGCAAAAAGAATCAACTCAAACGGAGTTATAAAACTCAAGTTATGATCAAACGAAGTTCAAATACTAAATTGTTTGAAATACAAATTTTAAACTTTCAAAAACATGTTTAAGTTGATTATCTGAATAGAGGGGATCGTGACGAAGAAGTGGGCATTGGTTTCGTTGGATTTGGACAAACGTGTAAAAAGTTGTGAGCGATTGAAGTACAGGGTCTAATCTGTAAACAAAATATTCACAGAAGGGTCCCTGGCCGAAATATAATAAAAAGAAGAAACAAAACTACCGAACGAACGTTCGCTATTAAGACCTAAACAAACAAATTCGTTCGCTCCAGAGACTAACCAGCGAGTGTTCTCTAAATAACTAAACTAAAATTGAATAAAATAAATTGTTTTTTAAAGAAAACCGAGAAAACCAGAAACCGATCTAGGGTTTGGTTTTACCGGTCTACGGAAAAGATCGGCGGGTCGGCAGAGCGGTTCGGGCGGACCGGGGCGGGCGGAGCTCTGGCGAGTCGCGTCTCCGGCGGCAGCGGGCGAAGTGGCTCCGGCGACGGCAAGGCACGGCGGCGGCGGCGGTGAGGTGGTTGGTGGCTGCGGTGGCCGGGGAGGTGCGGGTGATGGCGAGGAAGCTCGGCGGCGGCGACGGAAGGCGAGGCGGCGGCGCGGTTCTGGCGAGGCGGCGGCGCGGTTCTGGCGAGATGCGAGACGAGGAGCGGCGGCGACGGCGAAAACGGGATCCAGCGGTCTCTGGTGCGCTATATAAAGGCGGAGGGAGGCGGCCTCGTGGAGGGAGCAAGGCGGCGCGGAGGTGGCCGGGTCGGCCACGGCGGCGGCGGACGGCGTGGGCCGGTTGGACACCGATAGGGAGTCGGTCGGGCGCGAGGCGAGGCCTTGGGCCGGCTGGGCTGCGGCTGGCCTGGCCCGGTTGGCTGGGCCGGCCCAGTCAGCGGAGGAAGTTTTTTTTTTAAATAAACATTTTTCCAGACAGACAAAATAAAAAAAACCACAAATACTAAAAATGATATATAGGCATATTATATATCAAAATTTTCAGAAAATTATTTTCTACAACATGAACATTATTCTGGCTTCAAATAAAATATACAAAAATTCGAATAAAGCAAAGAGTTCTACAGCTATAGTAAAACCCAATAAAATCATTTTAAAAATACCAAATCGATTTCAAATTTGTTTCTGTTCAATTTTTTGTTGTAGGGAATCATTTAACCCTAATTTCCATATATTTTATTTTTGGAGAAAAATAATTTGAATAAAACCCAAATAACTCCAAATTTGAAAATAATTTCCAAGGGACTTTGAATTTGATCCCTTTAAACTTCCAACTCATATTTCATATATTTTGAAGAACTCATTTTATCTTCTCTCATGAAAATCATTGAGTTGCTTAAAGTTTTCTAAATTTGAAATATTTCCAAATTAAATTCAAATCTTTTCAAAACCCTTTTTCATTTAAATAAATGGAAGAAGTCATGTCATCTTCTCTCTAGGGTTTTATGATGAAATGTATTTGAATTCACGGAGATCAGAAAGCAAAGGTGAAAGTTTGGGAAAGTCCTTTTATTCCCTCTCATTTAACTTTCAAAAAAATTCAATTTCACTCAACTTCACTCAATCAATCAAACAACAATCAAAACTATCTATTTGTTTATAACATTCCAAAATTTAGAATTTTGGAATGTTACAAACCTACTACCCTTAAAACGAATCTCGTCCTCGAGATTTGGAGAGGCTAGCAAGAAATAGGTTAGGGTCGGGGTGTTCTCAAAATCCATCAATCATCACAGGGGGTCTGGGGTGCTACCACCCTTAGAAGCATGGTTACGGTTCCATCAAAACTCATATACTCCATCCTTATTGTTGACAGTGTCAATCTTCTCAGATTCTCGGGAAAACTTCCTTCTCTAGGATCTTCCAGTAGTGGCATAACATTTTCCTCAATTCTTCTGTCTTTTCATCTTGGTACGGTTATTCCAAGACTGGGTCTTCTTAGCTGACGGGTCTGGCGCCAATACTAAACAACTATCGATATCTCATGGTGGTCAACCATTTATGGTTTCTCCTGCAGGAAATGGGTCTGGGCTTCATTCTCACCGTATATCCTACGATTGGCAACAACTTCCTTGTACAAGGGGAAAATTGTTATACCACTCTAAGGTTCAAACAAGGCTTTGATCGCCGTCTCTCTACTATAGGTAAGTCACTCGGATTTACCATCCCATATAGCAAGAAGAATAATAAGAGTAAGTCGGCATGGTGATCAATCCATCCCGCACCCAAATCATTATCTTGTATATGGTTTAGCCAATCTCGCATTCTAACACTCGGTCATCCTCACAAGCATTGCAAAAGTTCTCTTGTCAATGAACCAAATTCGGATAATCCATTGATTCTGCAAGCCATCCAAACAACTATCGTTCCTTCACAACTCTCAGGTTTTATGTTACTCCTATAAGATCGTCGGTTGATAAAGGCATATCTCCTTCCAGTGTTTTTCCTTCAGCAAGAATGTGCTTGCTTCTTGGCAGGTCCTAGAGCTTGTGGGTTATGGCCCATCTCATCACTTGTAAATCTTGAAATCATCCTCGGGACAACCGATCATTATTCCAACATCCAGTTTCCTAGCATTCTTAAATCCATCCAATTTTATTGTCTCCCTTCCTTATGTGGGTACCAAACTAAACGTGATTACTCAGACTCATCAGAGAGTCACCTTCGCTCCATATTCCCAACATTATATCTCCTTTATAACCAATAGTACTTCATCCCTCCATGCTCTTGGGGTATCCAACATATCGAGACAAAACTCATACTTATTTTGTCCAAGGTCCACTCCGTGGAATATCATTATCCTTTCCAGCGGTCAAATCTCCTCATGAGGTACTACCACCCTTAAAATGCCCCAAACTTATCCATAGACCATATTTCTCATATCCTCGAAATGGTCAAAATCTTTCTTCATAGAGTACAACTCATAAAAATCCAAATCAGCACCAACGATGATAACTTTATTGATTCTCAAAGTATTACAATCTCCTGCATTTCCATTACATGCCTCAACTCAACACCTCAATGTAAGAGAATTTTTCCCACTATTACTACTACATTTCTTATTGTTGCTAACTCAACTATTTAGCACAAGTCTCCTTCTTCTTGGGACAATCCCTGGCAAAGTGCCATGCTTCATTACAATGAAAACATATCACTTCTGACAAGTCTCGAAGTTTCCTCATGATTACATAGCCACCTTGGATCCTCGGCTTCCTTTTTTTCGACACTTATCGGCGTATTTCTTCTTTCGACATTTATAGGCGTAATGACCTAAATCCTTGCACCTGTAACAGGTGACATGACTCAAATCCTTCTCTACTGAAATTGGGTTGTTCCAAGAATCCAATCTATTTCTCTTCCTGGTCCTTTCCGTGCCAATCAGGGCTTCTATTTCCTGTGGGTCATGCTCTACTTCCTCTGTCGGGAATTCTACTAGATCCCCATTCAGAAAATCTTGAGAGATTTGTCCTTCTTCTCCACATGAATAACATGACTTGGTGTAGGGTTTAACTGGGTTTTCTTCGGGTGTGTCCTCCACCTCTTCCTTCATCACAGGTTCTTCTAAAGTTTCCATGGGGGCTCCTTTCATTGATTCTTTCTTCTGTTGGATGGTTCTTTGTACCATGGGGTAAAGGGGACACTGAGCAGGGTAGTGGGTAGTTCCTTCACACAAGAAACAAGTAATCTGCCTAGTTAGGCATTCTTCAGCTGGGTGACTTCCTTCACAATTAGGGCATTCATCCTTGTGCTCCTTATGGTTATGTCCTATTTCTCCACAAATCTTGCATGCACAAAACTTCTTCATATAATTTCCATAAGGCTTCATCTTCTGGGACACAGGACGAAATTTTTAGCAAGGTCAACTTAAATTCTCCACCAAGTAGCAGCACCTCTTTCAAAGCACTAAGGAGCATGTTGTGCCATATCCTTTCCGGCTATAGTGTTATTCTCCATATGATCTTCCAGGTTCTGAATCCATCGGTCCGTCTCCAATTGACTCGTCGGTCCAGAAAATATGAGTTCATCTCCATTCATCCTCTATTGGGTACAAGGGTTTTGGGGTGAGATAAGAGAGATAGAGAGGGATACACACAATACAAATAATAGTTTTGAAAAGGGCATTTTATTTGTGGCTGTTGGAAAAACATCAAACAAATGAGAGCTCACAATCGTCGCATCTAATGTAAGTATAAAACAGGGGTTTGGTCTTCTAAAGGTAAACAAATCTTCAAAAGTCGCCAAACTCTTCAAGTCTTGTTCATGTCTCTGATGGCTTCTTACGATCATGCTTGTCCTTCTCAAGTTCTTTTGCTAGATCATCTCTGTTGACGCAAAGTCTCTCATGACGTCCTTTAATATTCTGGAGTTGCATTCCAAACTTCTGGGTTTCAACATCCTTGACATGAACCATGGTCCTACTGTCCTTCATTCCTGACAAATCTCTGATATCTAGAGGTTTTGCTCCTCCAGCTTGGCTACTTTCAGCTTCTGGTTCCTGAGTTCTTCACGAACAACTTCCTTGTCAAATACGGCTTCCTGCAGATTCATCTTAAACATCCTGATGTAATTCTCCAGATCCTGGTGATACACCAGCTACGTTAAAACTCCATCCTTTGCTGATAGATGCTCCATCAGCCTTCTACCATCCAATCCTTCAATGCATATGCAAGCCTAACTCAGTGTGGTGACAATAGCATAGGCGAACGATAACATCATGGATAGCCATGTTTCTTCCCTTGTCATTGCCATGAGCTATCATTCCATAGTTTATATATCCTTCCTTGGGGTTTTCCTTAACAAAACTTTGAGTTCTAGTGCTCCATGTTCCGGTCTTTCTCCGATACACCTTGATCTCGGGTATTAACAGCTGCCATAGTCTACCAATTCCATAAGGGGTGCCTTCCTAGGTCATACAAACCCAAAAAAATCTTCAAAGCCTTTCAATTCTCCAGTCTTCATAGTCTTCAACCGTTGTAGATTCCATCCTTGTAATGCAAGGTAAAAATCCTCTTTATTCCAAAGTGGTCTTAGTTCTCCAATATCTTGTACTTCTTGGAGTGGTCTCGTCAGTCGTATCTTCATGTGGTCAAAAGGGGAAAGGGTATAGTCTAACTAAAAGGGAATATTTGAATAAGCTCAGAAGAGAAGAGAGGTAAGAGATCTTTTTGAAAATATAGTAGTAGAGAAAGTCTTTCCTGTGGGCTTGTCAGTTCCTAGGGTCACGTCGTACAGTCAACATGTGCTCTGATACCATCTTGTAGCGACCTGACCCGAATGGATCAAGTCTCTATGCTTAAGTGTCATCCCTGGATCGGTATGCTGACACACACAGTACTCGAGGATTTATAACAGAGGTAAATCACATGTATAAAGTAACATAAATACTATTACCTCAATCCAAATAGCATAAGTAACAACAAGGTTGTGGATACCCATCAACACCAACGGCAAAGTTGAGTGTAGAAACCGTAACCCTAATGTATCACTTACTCGTCATAAGAAATCCTACAACATGAGATGTTGCAGCCATGTAGGTCAGTACATTGAATGTACTGGCAAATTCACACCATACGATAAATGATGAATAATAGCTATCACTACATGCATATTTGGCTGGTGGAAAGCTCTAAGTTTATTTTTTTGCATAAAGCCAGTTTTTCCCTACAACAAAGGAATAAATTTTATTTAACTATCATGGTGGTTGTTAAACATTGAGAATGGTTGACAGCATTCTCAATCCCAATTAAGCATCATCATTAAACCCAACAAAATTAAATTAATGTAACATGATGAGATCAACATGATAATCCAAGAACCAGATACTCAAGATGTCCATAATTGGGGACACGGTTAATCAAGATTAGTTTGTACACTCTGCAGAGGTTTGTGCACTTTTCCCCACAAGACTCGATCTCCTCCATTGGTTTTCTCGCACTACATGGTGTTTGAGAAACAGATGAACGAGACATAGTCTTTCAGAAGCGTTTACACCTTACGATGGGTAGACCGTTACACCTACTTTCCCCTACATCTGCTAGTCTACCACTGTAAGAGTTCACATGACTTAATCAACTATGCTAGAGCCCATAATAGCTTGTGGCTGCACATGGAAGTTTCTAGCATGAATAATCTTATGATCCCTTTGAGCCTGGGTGGCAGTCCATAGGAGAATCACACGGTACCCCGGGATTTCCAAAAATATAGGCAATCACTGGGTTCCCCGGGTGCCTCAATCCACCCAGATGTGTATGTAAGTAGCCACCTTAAGTTGAACCATTAAGTAACAATCTCACATCTATCACAGAATACACTCAAACCCAATCCACGTCTACGAGCATAGCATAGCAATATAAGCATAACGTTGAAGTAACTCCCAAGGGTTTGGTAATAAACAGGGCAATAGGTTCTACCTCATCAACTACTTCCCAAATAACCACATGTTATCAATCCTACTCATGCAATGTTCGAGGGTTGACACTAATGCATAAAAACTGGGTATGAAATGGGATATGATCAAAGTGTGAACTTTCTTGTACTGTTTATGAAGATGATTCGCACTCAACTCCTGATAGTACTATTCGTCACACTCCGTTCAATCTATCGTAAGCAAGCAATAGTAACCACACATAAGCAATCACTCAAAAGATCGGAAAGAAATGAAGAAAACAATTCGGAAAACTTTGAAACCAAGCAAATGACTCTTGCAACATAAAACAATTTCTAACAGTACCAAAATTAAGTGAATTTGGCCTTATCAAAAAGTTCATCAAGGGCTTCAACTTGCAAAAAGAATCAACTCAAACGGAGTTATAAAACTCAAGTTATGATCAAACGAAGTTCAAATACTAAATTGTTTGAAATACAAATTTTAAACTTTCAACAACATATTTAAGTTGATTATCTGAATAGAGGGGATCTTAACAGAGAAGTGGGCATTGGTTTCGTTGGATTTGGACAAACGTGTAAAAAGTTGTGAGCGATTGAAGTACAGGGTCTAATCTGTAAACAAAATATTCACAGAAGGGTCCCTGGCCGAAATATAATAAAAAGAAGAAAAAAAACTACTGAACGAACGTTCGCTAATAAGACCTAAACAGACAAATTCGTTTGCTCCAGAGACTAACCAGCGGGTGTTCTCTAAATAACTAAACTAAAATAGAATAAAATAAATCGTTTTTTAAAAGACATCCGAGAAAACCAGAAAACCGATCTAGGGTTTGGTTTTACCGGTCCACGGAAAAGATCGGCGGGTCGGCGGAGCGGTTCGGGAAGACCGGGGCGGGCGGAGCTTCGGCGAGTCGCGTCTCCGGCGGCAGCGGGTGATGTGGCTCCGGCGAATGCGGGGAACGGCGGCGGCAGAGTAGCTGGGGAGGGCAGCGCGGCGCGGCAGTAAGGTGGGTGGTGGCTGCGGTGGCCGGGGAGGTGCGGGCGACGGCGAGGAAGCTCGGCGGCGGCTACAGAAGGTGAGGCGGCGGCGCGGTTCCGTTGAGATGCGAGACGAGGAGCGGCGGCGGCGGCGAAAATGGGATCCCGCGGTCCTGGGCGCGCTATATAAAGGCGGAGGGAGGCGGCTTCGTGGAGGAGGGGGCAAGGCGGCGCGGAGGTGGTCGGGTCGGCCACGGCGGCGGCGGACAGCGTGCGCCGACCGGAGACCGACTGGGAGTCGGTCGGGGGCGAGGCGAGGCCTTGGGCCGGCTGAGCTGCGGCTGGCCTGGCCCGGTTGGCTGGGCCGGCCCAGTCAGCGTAGGAAGTTTTTTTTTAAATAAACATTTTTCCAGATAGACAAAATAAAATAAAACAAAACCCACAAATACTAAAAATGATATATAGGTATATTATATATCAAAATTTTCAGAAAATTATTTTCTACAACATGAACATTATTCTAGCTTCAAATAAAATATACAAAAATTCAAATAAAGCAAAGAGTGCTACAGCTATAGTAAAACCCAATCAAAAATCATTTTAAAAATACCAAATCGATTTCAAATTTGTTTCTCTCTAATTTTATGTTGTAGGGAATCATTTTACCCTAATTTCCATATATTTTATTTTTGGAGAAAAATAATTTGAATAAAACCCAAATAACTCCAAATTTGAAAATAATTTCTAAGGGACTTTCAATTTGATCCCTTTAAACTTCCAACTCATATTTAATATATTTTGAAGAAGTCATTTTATCTTCTCTCATGAAAATCATTGAGTTGCTTAGAGTTTTCTGAATTTGAAATATTTCCAAATGAAATTCAAATCTTTTCAAAACCCTTTTTCATTTAAATAAATGGAAGAAATCATGTCATCTTCTCTCTAGGGTTTTATGATGAAATGTATTTGAATTCACGGAGATCAGAAAGCGAAGGTGAAAGTTTGGGAAAGTCCTTTTATTCCCTCTCATTTAACTTTCAAAAAAATTCAATTTCACTCAACTTCACTCAATCGATCAAACAACAATCAAAACTATCTATTTGTTTATAACATTCCAAAATTTAGAATTTTGGGATGTTACAAACCTACCACCCTTAAAACGAATCTCGTCCTCGAGATTTGGAGAGGCTAGCAAGAAATAGGTTAGGGTCAGGGTCTTCTCAAAATCCATCGATCATCACAGGGGGTCTAGGGTGCTACCACCCTTAGAAGCATGGGTACGGTTCCATCAAAACTCATATACTCCATCCTTATTGTTGACAGTGTCGATCTTCTCAGATTCTCGGGTAAAATTCCTTCTGTGGGATCTTCCGGTAGTGGCATAACCTTTTCCTCAATTCTTCTGTCTTTTCATCTTGGTACGGTTATTCCAAGACTAGGTCTTATTAGCTGACAGGTTTGATGCCAATACTAAACAACTATCGATATCTCATGGCGGTCAACTATTTATGGTTTCTCCTGTAGGAAATGGATCTGGGCTTCATTCTCATCGTATATCCTACGATTGGCAACAACTGCCTTGTACAAGGGGAAAATTGTTATACCACTCTAAGGTTCAAACAAGGCTTTGATCGTCGTCTCTCTACTATAGGTAAGTCATTCAGATTTACCATTCCATATAGCAAGACGAATAATAAGAGTAAGTCAGTATGGTGATCAATCCATCCCGCACCCAAATCATTATCTTGTATCTGGTTTAGAGAATCTCGCATTCTAACACTCGGTCATCCTCACAAGCATTGCAGAAGTTCTCTTGTCAACGAATGAAATTCGGATAATCCATTGATTCTGCAAGCCAGCCAGACAACTATCGTTCCTTCACAACTCTCAGGTTTTATGTTACTCCTGTAAGATCGTTGGTTGATAAAGGCATATCTCCTTCCAGGATTTTTCCTTCAGCAAGATGGCCACCAGTGAGGGATCCCCCCCTCCGGCAGGGTGCCAAAACAGGGTCTCGATTGGTTTTTGGTGGCTACAGAGGCTTGTGGCAGCGGAACTCCCAATCTATTGTTATCCTCGATGTTTTTGGGGTATATGGACATATATAGGCGAAGAAGTCGGTCAGGGGAGCCACGAGGGGCTCACGAGGGTGGGGGCGCGCCCAGGGGGTAAGGCGCAACTCCCTGCCTTGTTGCTTCCCTTACGTGCACTCCAAGTCTCCTGGATTGCTTCCGTTCCAAAAATAACTCTCTCGAAGGTTTCATTCCGTTTGGACTCCGTTTGATATTCCTTTTCTTCGAAACACTGAAATAGGCAAGAAATCAAGAATTTGGGCTAGGCCTCTAGTTAATAGGTTAGTCCCAAAAATGATATAAAAGTGTAGAGTAAAGTCCATAAACATCCAAAACGGGTAATATAATAGCATGGAACAATCAAAATTATAGATACGTTGGAGACGTATCAGCCAGGAGAATATGTCCCAGTTTTTGCGTAGGAACGCTCGCAGTGCGGCGTCAGCTGTTGGGTCCGGCTGTGCTCCGATGGATGCTGTCTTCTTGAGGTCCATCGGGTGAACTTGAAATTTGACTATTCCTTCTGCTGGTTTAAAGGAGGTGGATTTGGGCCACTTGTCGAGGATCATGTTGTCCCTATCCACTATGGAACGTAGTGCGGTTAACTCTTCGGCCGCAAGGGCTTCGGACAATGCCTTGAGGGCCAGGCTGCGGTTTTGTTTTCGGCACGGAGTGCTATGTCCGGATCACTGGCTAGAGTGATAAAACCATTTGGCCCTGGCATCTTGAGCTTCATGTACCCATAATGAGGTATAGCTTGGAAGCGTGCAAATGCATCTCACCCTAATAAGGCGTGATATCCATTGTTGAAAGGGGCCACTTGGAAGGTTATCTCTTTAGAACGATAGTTCTCCGGCATGTCGAATACCACATCGAGTGTGATTTTTCCCGCGCATCGTGCCTCCCGACTGGGAATGATTCCTCGGAAGGTAGTGCTACTTTGCTCAATGCGGCTCCTGTCTATTTCCATTTTATTGAGAGTTTCCTCGTAAATGAGGTTTAATCCGCTGTCGCCGTCCATAACTACTTTGGTAAGCCGAAAGTCATCCACGATCGGACTGAGGACCAAGGCGGCAGGTGCCCGGACTATCCTGAATTTTGGTTCATCACTGGCATTGAAAGTTATGGCCATGTCGTTCTAGGGGTTTATTGCTGCAACTTAGTAGACTTCAGCGAGGCCACGAAGTGCTCTTTTACGCCTATTATTTGAGGCAAAAGTCTCGAAGACCGTCAATACTCTGAGGTTGTTGTCTTCCATGGGTTGTTGCTCTGCGGTGTTTTTGATGAGGAGATCCTCGCCGCTCTTGGCCACATGCCGGAGTATCCAACATGCTCTAAGGCTGTGGGTTGGTATGGTATCCAGCGTTGTGTGTATTTTGCATGGCCTATCAAGCCACCCCTCCAGAACGGTTCCGCACCCCGTAATGGGCTTTGATTTCTTTACTATTGGATCAGGCGACCAACGAGGGTGCATCCTTTTTGTTCGAACGAGGGGCCAAGTGGAAGTAGGTGGCTCCCAAGGAGCTGCCTGAGTTTTCCAGGCGCTTTCCATTGCCCAGTACTTCTGTACTATGGTTGCCAAGTCAGTGAAGTGTAATACGTGACGGCGGTTAATGGCGTTGAGGATTCCCTCGTCCGTGCAATTGTTGCAGAATGATGAGATCGCATCTTCATCGCGACAATCTGTGATCTTGTCTTTAACAAAGAGGAATCTGGCCCAAAAGTGATGGGCTGTCTCCTTGGACTACTGTTGTATGTACATGAGATCGCGTATATCTGGGTGGGTGGGTGGAATTGAATCCGAACCCTGACCCAATTCGGGATCCGGGGCTCAAGGAACTTTCGAGCTTAACACTTCGGGCTCCGGGATATCAACCGATTTTTCAGGTCCACCATCCGGCTCTAGGCTCGGAAGACTGGGCACGTCCTTCCGCGGATGGGTATCCAGTTCTTCAAGTTAAGAAATCCGAACATAGTTCATCCTCAATATAGAGGGTGAGTTGTTGCATTGCTCCTCTACTACCGCTACCTGATGGGTGATCGGCAGAGATTTGATTTCTCTCTGATCGGGTTTAATCCCAATCAGATCATAGTCTGTAGCGACCCCCAAGGCGGAGATGCGATCCAGGAGTTTGTTTAAAGATGATAACTCCATCGGATCCATCTGTTTGGAGTATTCGGCATTGACACGGAGGCGATTTTCGATGACCTGAGAAGTCATCATCGGCTTAACGGTCGAATGGGCAGTCATGGTAAAGTCGCCCAGCCAAAGGGTTTGGCCTAAGGCTAGGGCTCCTCCGGAGGTGATATCGTCCTTGATAACAAGGTGAGACATCAATCTTGTCTTCGACATCACAACGGAACTCTCAATGAAAGCACCAATGTTGGTGTCAAAACCGGCGGATCTCGGGTAGGGGGTCCTGGAATGTGCGTCTAAGGTCGATGGTAACAGGAGGCGGGGGACACGATGTTTACCCAGGTTCGGGCCCTCTCTATGGAGGTAATACCCTACTTCCTACTTGATTTATCTTGATGAATATGAGTATTACAAGAGTTGATCTACCACGAGATCGTAATGGCCAAACCCTAGAAGTCTAGCCTATATGATTATGGTTCTGCCCTATGGACTAAACCCTCCGGTTTATATAGACACGAAGGGGACTAGGGTTGTACAAAGCCGGTTACAGAGAAAGGAATCTATATATCCAAATCGCCAAGCTTGCCGTCCACGCCAAGGAGAATCCCATCCAGACACGGGAAGAAGTCTTCTATCTTGTATCTTCATAGCCCATCAGTCCGGCCCATGTCAATAGTCCAGACGGCCGAGGACCCCTTAATCCAGGAATCCCTCAGTCCGCTCTTGAGTTAGCATCCATGTCTTACATGCGGAAAGGGAAGATTTGGAAAGGAGCAAGTTCACCTTAGGTCCAAAGGCGTATGCTCGAGGGCTCATCGTATGGACATTTGGGGCTTGGAGAGTAGTTGGAGTGCACATGGGGATGAACGTGGGATGCTCCGCATCAAGGCGGAAGGTGCCTCTGGGTGCACTTGTTGGAGTAATGCCCTTTCAAACCACACTTGTGACAAGTGACCTCTGAAAGTGGATGAAAAGGTGGAGGAGGACCGCTTGTCCTTGGAGCCTGAGACTGAGACTTGTTCTGATAGCTTGGGTTGGGTGGGTGGGAAGATCCACGACCACCTGACTGCTTCTGCTGATAGGACGGACAAAACAGAGGAGTTGGAGGAAGCAAGAACTTCTGTTGCTTTGGGACCACTTGAGAGGAAGAAGAAGAGTGGACTGCATTCCTAAGTCTCTTCTTGGAAGCTTCGCACTTGAGCTGAGGTGCTTCTTGTTTCAGGGCCATGTTATAGAACTGATCGAACTGAGTTGGCTCCACAAGAACAAGGGCTAATTGCAGGTCCTCTCTGAGGCCATCCCTGAAGTAGTAGATCATACTCTTGTCATCTGGAACGTCTTGTGTGGCATATCGAGCCAGATTCTAAAACTTGACGTTATACCGGTACACAGACATGCTGCCTTGCTTGAGACTACAAAATTGCTCGCGCATGCTCTCGACAACACTTGTTGGAATGTGATGAGCTCGAAAGTCCCGGCAGAAGTCGGTCCAGGTAATTACTCGACCCCCTCTAGAGTCTTTGTACTGCCGATACCAATTAGCTGCCTGGTCCTTGAGCTGGAAGGAAGCGAACTTGACATAGTCCTCAGGTCTGGCATTGCTGCATTCAAAATGCTTGTTGATGTCCACGAGCCAATCATCAGCGTCCATGGCCTCAACACAAGCGTTAAACGACTTTGCCTGATTCGCGAGGAACTGATTGCGCGTTGATTGTTAAATTTCCCATGACCTTGGTTGCCTTGGTTTTGGTTGCGCTCTTTCAAGAGCTGAATTAGCATCTGAGCATTGGTGTTGGTGGCCGCCATCAAAGCTTACCATGCCTGTGGAGGCGGTGGGGGAGGTGGAGGGTTCGACTGCTCTTCTTCGCCCCGATTTGGGTTATTGCGAGTTGCGGGATCCATCCTGAAGAAGATGACATCCATTAGAATCACCATTGAAAAGATAGATAAGTTGAATCAAAGGCTAGACAGGTGCAATGAAGTCTTCAAGCATCCGAACAGAAGATTGAATGAATGCATTCCAAAGTTAATATGATACGACCATTTGAATGAGAAGCCACTTGGATATGAGGTTGAAGAATTAAAACAACAAGGTAACAATTGGAAGAAATACATGGTAGAGATTTCCCCAATCTCATAACAAAATCTGTCGGAAAGATAACCTAGAGCTACTTGAATTCGCACCTATTAATTCCCAAAACTTTTTTGTTATGCAATCTAGTGTTGGGGATACAGGGAAGCACAAATATCTCAAACAACTAACAAGCCCTACTGAAAGGATCGATATAGTTGACTAGAGGGGGGTGAATAGGCAACTAACAATTTTTAGCTTTTCTTTACCAAATTAAACTTTGCATCAAAGTAGGTTGTCTAGATATGCAACTAGGTGAACAACCTATATGATGCAACAACAACAATCACACAAGCAAGCAAGGGATATAACACAAGTAAGCTTGCAAAAGTAAAGGAGCGAGATAACCAAGAGTGGAGCCGGTGGAGACGAGGATGTGTTACTGAAGTTCCTTCCTTTTGGGGGGAAGTACGTCTCCGTCAGAGCGGTGTGGAGGCACAATGCTCCCCAAGAAGCCACTAGGGCCACCGTATTCTCCTCATGCCCTCACACAATGCGAGATGCCGTGATTCCACTATTGGTGCCCTTGAAGGCGGCGACCGAACCTTTACAAACAAGGTTGGGGCAATCTCCACAACTTAATTGGAGGCTCCCAACGACACCATGAAGCTTCACCACAATGGACTATGGCTCCGAGGTGACCTCAACCGTCTAGGGTGCTCAAACACCCAAGAGTAACAAGATCCGCTAGGGATTAGAGGGGGGAATCAAATTTCTCTTGGTGGAAGTGTAGATCGGGGCCTTCTCAACCAATCCCAAGCAAATCAACAAGTCTGATTGGCTAGGGAGAGAGATCGGGCGAAAATGGAGCTTGGAGCAACAATGGAGCTTGGGGATGGAAGAGGTGAGTCAACTATGGGGAAGAAGACCCCTTTATATAGTGGGGGGAACAATCCAACCATTACCCCCCCCCCCCAAGCAGCCCCGCAGAGAGCGGTACTACCGCTTGGGTGGGCGGTACTACCGCTAAGCTAGCGGTACTACTGCACACATGAGGGAAGCAAGGTCCTGGACCTAGAGTGGTACTACCGTGGTGGTAAGGGGGGCACTACCGCTCGATAGCGGTACTACCGCCACTACTGCCTCAGCTAGTGCCGCAGAACCCGACACGAGAAAATGAGGCCTTGAGTCAAGGCGGTAGTATCCCGGAGCCACAGCGGTACTATGGCGGAAGACAGCAAGCGGTACTACCACTGAGGAGCGGTACTACTACTTGTTGTGCTTCAGCGGTACTACCGTTGTGGCCCGCGGTACTACCGCTGGGACCAGACAGAGCAAGCCAGGAAGGGAAGGAAAACTCCATTGAAGCGGGTAGGATCAGCGGGTGCGATAAGGTTGTGTACGTGTTGAGTCCACCCTAGCCTTACCAAAGCGGACCCCCCCCCCCTTGATAGTACGGTGACTCCTACGAAACTAGTCCACCAACAGAGAAACAAAGGAGCTGCACTGTCTTGAATAAAAGATCGAGGGGAGGTAATCGTCTCGTGCCAAAGGATGAATCTCTGAAAATCTCAATGCACACGATTAGTCCGCAAAAGCATTGTCATCAATCACCAAAACACCTTGGGGATAAATATGCCCTTACAATCTCCCCCTTTTTGGTGGATTGATGACAATACGGGATTTGCACAGACGAGAAAAAGACATAGGACATGCGCAATCCCCACAACTCTAAAATGTAGATGGGCTCCCCCTAGATGTGTGTTATCTAGAAAAGTGCTTTGGACTGCACGGCACACATACTAGGATCAACCCTCCCCCTACATTTTAGAGACCAACAACCTAAGCAGGATATATGAGAGCAAAGTATACAGCAGGGTAAGCATGCAACTCATAAGATACCGAAGGACTAGATGGACATAGATAATGATAATATAAAGATAAGGTAGCATATGTCTCACACCATATGTCTGGAACTTAGGTCTCACTGGCACAAAACCAAGCAAAGCAAACAGCGAGAAAACACACCACAAAGAAGACACCACTCTCGCAAAACAGACAACGATACAACACAAATCCCTAAACTCTCTCCCCCTTTGACATCGAGACAACAAAAAGAGAAAGAGTGTTGCTACGGCTCTAGGTGATAGCAAGCGAGGGTCTCGAACATCATATCCCAGTGGGATCATCTGCACCACCGCGTCGGTCGGGAACTGCTCGGCATCAGAATCTGTCCACGGGCAGTGCTGCTAAATCCACTCCTCCTCCTCAGTAAGCTGGTCCTCAGACCCACTCTTAACGGTGGCACCCAACTAACGCATGAGCTCCTTGTGACGTCCCATGGCCTTCTTCTCAGCCACATGAGTCATGTACTGACCATGAGACTCCATGCAGAACAGCGTCTTCATCTTGAGCTTGAGCTTTTTTGCCCAAGAGGGCTCTGCCCCAGAAGGCTCATAGTCATCATCATCCTCAGCCTCAGCCTCCTCCTCGGTCTCCATGGCAGTAGCAGAAGATGTACACCCAGATTTAGGAACATGAGTGCCCCAGTTGTCCTTCTTCCTCAGATGCTTGATCTCATGAGCCACCAACTCTCCAGTCTCGAGCATAACCTTGGGATAGGTCTGACTCCAGGCCTTCTCAATGAGCAGCATGATGAACGGACCATAGGTCGGGCACTTGCGCTCAGAGATAGCAGATAAGAGCTCAGACCACATAACATGAGAAATGTCCAGGGACTCGCCAGTGTTTGCTTCCATCTCATGCTGGCAGAAGAGAAGCATGTCCACGAGATAAGAGTGAACCATATCTAGATTCCCGATGCAAGGGAAAAGAGTCTCACGGAAGACATAGTGAAGAATGTCCAGATAGGCAGACAACTCATATGATTCCTTCTTAGTTTCAGGGTTGATCTTCAAAGTGCAGTAGGGCCACAGAGCTTGCTTGTGAGTGGAGGTTGTGATGCGGTGAGGGCGAAAGCCGACAGGAGTCTCAAGCCCATGATCTTCCACTCCAAGTAACTCCATGAATGCCTTCCACTTGACAGAAAGCAACTTGCCATTGGTCATCCAAGTCAGAGTCCTGTCCTCATCAGTCCCTAGATGGACGGTGCCATAGAATTGAGCCACGATATCTGCATCATAGTCCTTGTTGAATTGCATGATGCGGAGAATGTTCAGCTGAGAGCACATCTGAAAAGCTTCACCAAAGTACTCAGGATCCTGCTCCATATGGTCCGTGTCGATGGAGCGCACATCAACATAGAGATTCTTCTTGGCCTTGAGCACATCAAAGAAAATGGCAAACTGAAATCGGTTCCAGAATGGATGATTGACCAAAGTGGGTTCTTGGTCATCATCATAAGGGTTGTGGTGACGCCTTGCCCAGAACTCCTTGGCATTAATTTGAGGCACAGTTTTGCCCTTTGGCTTCGGCTTGCCGGCAGACTTATTCCTGAGTTGAGGTGGAGGCGGAGCACTAGAGGAACCTCCTGCTGACTCAGATGTACAGTAACGCTTCGACGTGGCACGACCAGGTTGACAAGGTGAGCTAGATGCTCAGTATGTTCATCACCTGGAACCAAACACAAGAACACGCAAAACAACCAGAAAGAACGAGCATAAGCCACCAAACACAACAAAAAAGATCAATGCATGGGGGGAACATGATGGAACTTGGCAGGCAGCGGTAGTACCGCGACCTAGAAGCGGCAGTACCGCTCCAAGCGGTAGTACCGCTCTAATGAGAGTGGTAGTACCGCTCAAAGCGGGGAAACAATGGTTCCCTACTGCCGTGGTCAGATCCGGCACTACCGGTCTACCAAATTCAAAAATACTCCTACCAAACGCTAATCCAAGACGTCTAGTTGCCTTCTCCACCCTAATCAAGCCTAGATTTAGCCAAAAATCTAGAGATGCAACCACTATTGCCCCTAAGATGCGAGATCTGAAAACGAGACAAAAAGAGAGAGGGAACAGGGGCAATACCAAAATCCATGGCAAGAGGACGAGGTGGGGTTCGACTCCACCAAAGGAAATGGAGAGGGCCGCCCTGGAGAAGAAGATCCGCCGGAGCCCTCCCGTGGCGAGACGTTGCTGGAGAGACGAAGAGGAGCAAGGGGGCGAAGCGAATGGGTATGGGGAAGAGAAACCTCCCCCTACCCCGATATAACCCCCTGATCCCGCCCCGCAGCGGTAGTACCGCGTTGGTGGGCGGTAGTACCGCTTATAAGCGGTAGTACCGCGCACCACCAGTGGTAGTACCGCCCAGCACGCCACGGCAACTAGACAAAAACGACTAAGCTAAAAAAAGAGAAACCAAAGGCAAAACGACTAGGCAACAAACACACTAGCAAGGAACCAATACACACCTCTTCAAGAGAGGGCGGTGGCCAAGGCCACCTATGTTTGAGTTAAGAGGTATGGCGCCGTGAAGATTTTAACCTTGGGCCCATGACCAAAACTCGTCCTTGAAGCACAAGTACCATCGAAGATGGTTAAAGTGAAAGACTTGATCAATTTATGCATAATGGGGGGAGGGAGAGTTCATTGAGAGAACAACACTCCCCCTATGTCCATGCCTACACCTAAACTAGACAACATGTTGAATGTGGTGGGATGTGCAATACATTGCTCGAGTCAATGATATTTAGCTCATGCCTTAACTAACGAAATCTTGCTTCATCCAAGGGCTTCGTGAAAATATTTGCAAGGTTATCATTAGTGTTGACATACTTGAGCTCGATCTCCCCTCGCCTAATGTGATCCCGGATGAAGTGATACCGAATCTCAATATGCTTCATCTTGAAATGTTGCACCGGGTTAAGAGAAATCTTGATGGCACTTTCATTGTCACACCAAAAAGGCACTTTGTCACAAATGACACCGTACTCCTTTAAAGTTTGCCTCATCCATAAGAGTTGTGCACAACAACTACCGGCCGCCACATATTCTGCTTCGGTGGACGAGAGAGACACACAACTTTGCTTCTTGGAAGACCAACTCACCAAAGAGCAACCAAGAAATTGGCACCCTTCGAAAGTGGACTTCCTATCCACTTTGTCTCCCGCCCAATTGGAATCCGTATATCCTTCAAGCTTGAAGTTTGCTCCTCTTGGGTGCCATAAGCCAAAGTTTGGGGTATGAGCCAAATACCGAAAGATTCGCTTGACCGCCACATAGAGGCTTTCCTTCGGTGCAGCTTGAAACCGAGCACATATTCCCACACTCTACATGATATCCGGTCTAGATGCACAAAGGTAAAGCAAGGAGCCAATCATGGAGCGATATACCTTTTGATCCACCACTTTACCATTGGGATCAATGTCAAGTTGGCACTTGGTAGGCATTGGAGTAGAAGCCGGCTTGACATCACTTAGCTTGAATCTTTTGAGCATGTCTTGAGTGTGTTTGGCTTGGTTGATGAAGGTACCTTCTCTTCTTTGCTTGATATCGAAGCCAAGGAAGAACTTCAACTCTCCCATCAAAGACATCTTGAACTTAGAGGTCATGAGAGCGGCAAATTCCTCATTGAAAGCTTTGTTAGGGGAACCAAAGATAATATCATCATCATATAGTTGGCATACAAACAACTCCCCTTTGACATTCTTAGTAAAAAGAGTGGTATCGATTTGCCCAACCTCAAATCCACGATCTTGTAACAACTCGGTAAGGTGGTCATACCATGCACGTGGGGCTTGTTTAAGGCCGTAGAGTGCCTTATAGAGTTGATACACATGATCCGGGACATAAGGATCCTCGAACCAGGGGGGTTGCTTGACATAAACCAACTCATTAATAGGACCATTAAGAAAAGCACTTTTCACATCCATTTGTTGTAACTTAAAGTTGTGATGAGAAGCATAAGCAATAAACAAACGAATGGATTCAAGGCGAGCAACGGGAGCAAAGGTTTCATTGTAGTCGATACCCTCAACTTGGGAGTAGCCTTGTGCTACCAATCTTGCCTTGTTACGAATGATGTTCCCATGAGCATCTTGCTTGTTCTTGAAAATCCACTTGGTTCCAATGACGTTGTGGTTCCCCGATGACCTTGGCACCAATCTCCACACCTTGTTGTACTTGAAGTTGTTGAGTTCTTCATGCATGGCATTAAGCCAATCTGAATCTTCGAGCGCCTCATAGACCTTTTGGGGTTCAACACAAGAGACAAACGCGTGATGTTCACAATAGTTTGCTAATTGTCTGCGAGTGCTTACCCCCTTTCTTAGGCTTCCAACCACATTCTCCATGAGACGACCTTTGGTGGTGAGCTTGGAAGCAATCTTCACAGCACAACACTCTGATTCCTCCTCAGATGTGGAAGGAGGAGGGTTAACTTGATTATCTTGAGTGTCGTCTTGAGCTTGTTCTAGATCTTGAGCTTGCTCTTGATCTTGAACTTGCTCGAGGGGAAGAACTTGACCTTGGGCATCATTTGGTGGTTCACCACCATCTTGAGGTTGATCTCGCCCTTGGTCTTGTTCACGAGGTTGAGGGCCTTCACTTTGTTCTTCGAAAGCGTGTGGGTCTTGGGGAGGTGATGGCTCCACTTGAGTGGAGCATTGTCCTTCTCCTTTGGCCACAAGGGGTTCCTCAATGGGTAGAATATGACCAATACCCATTCTTCTTATGGCTTGGGGAGGAATTTCATCACCTACATCACAAGTACCACTTTGCTCCACTTGGGAGCCGTTATTTTCGTCAAACTCCATGTTACATGTCTCCTCAATGAGTCCGGTTGACTTGTTGAGGACACGGTAAGCATGAGAGTTTGTAGCATAACCAACAAATATGCCCTCATAAGCTCTAGCCTCAAATTTAGACAAACAAACACCTTTCTTGAGAATGAAACACTTACACCCAAACACCTAGAAGTACTTGAGGTTGGGCTTGTTACCGGTGAGTATTTCATAAGGAGTCTTGTTCAAGCCTTTGCGGAGATAGAGCCGATTGGATGCATGACATGCTATGTTGATGGCTTCTGCCCAAAAGTTGTATGTAGACTTGAACTCCGCCATCATGGTCCTTGCTGCATCCATCAAAGTCCGGTTCTTCCTCTCCGCGACACCATTTTGTTGAGGGGTATATGGTGCAGCATATTGATGCTTGATCCCCTCATCACTAAGAAACTCATCCAAGGTGTAGTTCTTGAACTCGGTGCCGTTGTCACTTCTTATTGTCAAGATCTTTGCATCATGTTGACGTTGAGCTTCATTTGCAAAGTTGATGACGGTTTGTTGAGTCTCACTCTTCCTCTTGAAGAAGTATACCCAAGTGTATGTTGAATAATCATCCACAATCACCAAGCAATACTTTCTACCTCCAAGACTATCAAAGGATGGAGGCCCAAAGAGATCCATGTGAAGGAGCTCCAAGGGTCTCTTCGATTAGACGACGGTCGTGGGAGGATGAGCCTTCTCATGAAGCTTTCCTTCAATACAAGCACTGCAAGCACGATCTTTGGCAAAACTAACATTTGTTAGTCCACGGACATGGTCCCCCTTGAGAATACTTTGCAAAGATCTCATATTAACGTGGGCTAAACGGCGATGCCAAAGCCACCCCACATCAACTTTAGCCATTAGGCATGTCGCGGTCTTAGTGGGTTGCTCCGAAAAGTAAATCACATAAAGACCGTTCTCGACATGCCCAACAAAGGCTACTTTAAGAGTCTTGCTCCACAAGAGAGCCACGGTATCAATATCAAACAAAGTAGCAAAGCCCATGAGTGCAAGTTGACGAACGGAAAGAAGATTGAATGCAAGGGACTCAACAAGCATGACTTTCTCGATCGTTAGATCATGAGAAATGACAACCTTGCGAAGACCCAATACCTTAGAAGACGAGGCATCACCCCACTCGACATTGGTGGGCATAGATGGGATCTTTTGCACGTCCACCACCAAGTCCTTGCTCCCGGTCATATGATTTGTTGCTCCACTATCGAGCAACCATGATCCCCCACTGGAAGCAAACACCTACAAGAGATCAATGCTTGGTTTTAGGTACCCATTTAGTAATGGGTCCTTTGATGTTAGTAACAAGGGTCTTAGGAACCCAAATAGACCTATTATTTTCCGGTGACGGCAGCCGAACCAGTCAACCCTACTACTCTCCACTGCGTGGGCAGCCACTGCCATGTCTTCCCCGGCTCCGAGTCGTTCCCTTCGTAGGCCTCACCGTCGTCCACCACCATGGTGCTCTCGGCGCGGCGTGGTCAACGATGTCCATCCAACGGCTGTAGTGCTTCTTCAACCTCTGGTCTTCTTGCCCCAGCCGCCCAAAGCAGCGTCGGTCGTGTCGCATGCTCCTGCCTCCCGTGGCCGGTTGTGCTGCCGTGGAGGCCTCACCGCCCCCATACTACTCCCACCGCTGGCTAGGCCATCCCTCCACTCACCCACTCCCCATGTTATTCTGCGGCGACGGCAGCCTCACATCGCAGCCGAACCAGTGAACCCTTGTACTCCTCTCTGCGTGGGCATCCACTGCCGCGTCTTCCCCGGCTCCATGTCGTCCCATTCAAAGGCCTCGTCGTCGTCCACCGCCGTGGTGCTCTCGGCGCGGCGTGGTCAATGTGGTCAACGACCGACTTCCATCAGAAGAGTACTGTACGTGGAGAGGCTGACAGCTGGGTCCACGGCAGCCGCAAGGAAGTGCCTCCTTATTACATGTAAAATAATTATTCCTCCACCTGACAGCAGGGACCCACCGGACGGGCCACCAATATTTCGCAAAAAAAATGTTTCCCCCTGACTGCTGGACCCACCGGACGGGCCACCGTATTTCGCAAAAAAAAGTTTCCCCCTAACTGTTGGGACCCACCGGACGGACTATCGTATTTCGTGAAAAAAACGTTCCCCCCGTTGTCAGCTCGGACCAATCGGAAATGCCTCCTTATTACGCAGAAAAAATGAATACCCCCCTGCTAACTGGGACCCACCATGGTGGGAGGCTGACTTGTGGGCCTACTAAGTTGATGGGGACGGAGGGCTTTGTCAACTTAGTCAATATGAACGATTCTAGCTCCAGTGACCGTACGATGTACATCCAATGGCCGTCGTGCTTCTTCAATCTCTGCTCTTCCTGCTCCAGTCACTCAAACAAGCGCCGGCGGGACTGCCTGCTCCCTCCTCCCCACGGTCGTTGTGCTGCCGCGCAGGCCTCACTGCCCCACCATACTCCCATCGCTGGCCTAGCCATCCCTCTACTCACCCACACCTGCTGTTATTCTCCAGCGACGGCAGACGAACCAGTAAACCCTCGTACAGTCGTACTCCCCTCCGCGTGGGAAACAACTGCCGAGTATTCCCTGCCTCCGTGTCGTTCCCTTCCTAGGCCTCGCCGTCGTCCACCGCCCTGGTGCTCTCGGCGCGGCCTGGTCAACGTGGTCAACGACCAACATGCATCTGAAGTGGACTGTACGTGGAGAGGCCAACAGCTGGGTCCATGGGCGCACACAAGGAAATGCCTCCTTATTACGCACAAAATAATGATTCCTCCACCTGACATCAGGGACCCACCAAAAGGGCATCTGTATTTCGTGAAAAAAAATATTACCGTCGCTGACAACTCGGACCCACCAACTATATCTTCGCATGCAAGGAAGTGCCTCCTTATTACGCACAAAAAATGAATACTCCCCCTGTTAGCTGGGACCCAGTATAGTGGCAGGTTGACTTGTGGGTCTACTAAGTTGACGGGGACGGAGGGCTTTGTCATCTTAGTCAATATGCATGATTCTTGCTCCAGTGACCGTACGATGTCCATCCAATGGCCGCAATGCTTCTTCAACCTCTGGTCTTCTTGCTTCAGCCGCCCAAACCAGCACCGGTCATGCCTCGTGCTCCTGCCTCTCGTGGCCGGCTGCGATGCGGCGGAGGCCTCACCACCCCCTACTACTCCCACCGCTGGCCAGGCCATCCCTCTACTCACCCACACCCCCTGTTATTCTGCGGCGACGGCAGCCTCACACCGCAGCGAACCAGTGAACACTCGTACTCCTCTACGCGTGGGCATCCACTGTCGTGTCTTCCCCGGCTCCGCGTTGTCCCCTTCCTAGGCCTCGCCGTCGTCCACTGCCCTGGTGCTCTCGGCGCGGCGTGGTCAACATGGACAAGGAACGGCTTCCATCGGACGTGGACTATACATGGAGGGGCTGACCGCTGGGTCCATGGCCGCAGCAAGGAAGTGCCTCCTTATTATGTGCAAAATAATTATTCCTCCACGTGACAGTGGGGACCAACTGGACAGGCCACTATATTTCACGAAAAAAATGTTTCCCCCTAACTGCTGGGGCCCACCAGCTACATCTTCGCACGCAAGGAAGTGCGTCCGGGCAAAAAAAAGATTCGCCCCCTTGACTGCTGGGACCCACCAACTACATCTTCGCATGCAAGGAAGTGCGTCCGAAAAAAATGATTCGCCCCTGACTGCTGGGACCCACCAGCTAAATCTTCGCATGCAAGGAAGTGCGTCCGAAAAAAAACAATTCGCCCCCTGACTGTTGGGACCCACCAGCTACATCTTCGCACGCAAGGAAGTGCCTGACAGTCGGGACCCACCTGGTCGAAGCGTATGTAGCGTTGTCATTCCGGTCGCAAACATACATACTGGTGGATGTAGAGGCGTGCATGTGTCGTAGTAGAGGCGCGCACGTGTCGTAGTAGAGGCGCATACGTGTCGTAGTAGAGGCGCGCACGTAGCATGTACACGTACGTACAGCGGCCAGTGTGCAAGAAAGAAAATACGGCCATGTATGTGTACATACGGGCGGGGTCTCAAGCGCCTACTTGCGCATACGTATGGCCAGGGCTCGTGTACATGGTTGGGTTGGAACGGAGAAACAGCGTCGTCATCGTGTTCATGGGGAGCCAACCGGCTGGGTCGGAACGGAATGCGTTGTCGTGTTCATCGGGAGGGCTTGAACGGAACATGCGATGGAAACGAGGCCTAGCGTACCACAGAACGGAGGAAACGGCCTTGTGTTCGACCGGCCACGTTCAAAACGGGATCCTGTTCATCGGGAGGGGTCTGGCGTACCGCAAAACGGAGGAAACTGACCTCCTATGGTCGAAACAGGGGTCCTATTGATCGGGAAGGGTGTGGCGTACCGCAAAACGGACGAAACGGACTTGTGTTGGAGCACTACGGTCGAAACGGGGGTCCTGTTCATTAAGAGCGGTGTGGCGAACTGCAAAACGGGACTCCACAGGATACTGTTCATCTCCACCTTCGACCTCCTCCAGCCTCCACGGGCTACCGTCGACCTCCTCCAGCCTCCACGGGCTCCTGTTCATCCAGCCTCCACCGCGCGCTACTCCACCGGCTACTGTTCAACCACCCCTCCACGGGCACCCCTTCACCGTCTACTATTCATCCAGCCCTCCAAGGGGTCGTCCTGTTCATCCAGAGGCAACGCCACGGGATCCTGCATCCACCCCACCGCTCACTGTTCATCCAACCCCCCCCCCCCCCCGCAATGCTCATTGTTCATCCAATCGATCGGCTTCAGTTAGCAGCAGTAGCGAAGGAATCGCTCAATCGGGTTCAGTTAACAGCCATCGATCGATCGCTCGAGTTCAGTAACACGTAGCCTGTAGTAGCCGCACCCTTCGAGAATCAAGTCGAGCCATTGCCAAACGCAACCGCGATAGGCGCACTCAAGAGGAAGCACTTCGAGAAGAAATCCAAGAGCGGAACTACCAACCAAGAGTGCAACGTCAAGTTACTCACCCTCCTCCTCAAGCTCGACAAGCTCCTCCACAACCTCAAGTTCAACAAGAGCAAGATGACTATGGACATCCTCCATGCCAAGAGCAACATGAGGTTGATTATCCTCCACGTCAAGGGCGCCGTCATCACCCTCGACCCCAACACAATGAAGAGCAACGCTATGGCAAGCTAAAGTTCACCATGCCCAAGTTCAATGGAAGCAATGATCCCGAAGAGTACCTTTCATGGGCATTGAAGGTCGACAAGATCTTTCGTTTGCACAACTATGAGGAAGAGAAGAAGATCGCTATGGCATCACTTGACTTCCAACACTATGTGCTCATATGGTGGGAACAAGTCCTTGAACGCTGAGAAGCAAGAGGTGAACCACCAATCACCACATGGGAGGAAATGAAAGATGTCATGCGCGCACGCTTCATACCAACCTACTACAACCGCGATCTCTTCAAGAAACTCCAACTCCTCAAGCAAGGAACAAAGAGCATTGAAGAATACTACAAGGAAATGGAGATAGCCATGATAAGAGCCAATGTCACGGAAGATGATGAGCAAACTATGGCTCGTTTCTTGAATGGACTCAATCATCCCATCAAGAAGATTGCCGACTTCCAACCATACTCAAACCTCATTGAGCTCGTGCATCAAGCTACCAAAGCGGAACGTCAAGTGCAAGATGACTTCAAGTACGCCAAGTACTCTTCGAAGATGTAACATCCCAATTTTCAATTTGGATGTTATACATAGATCATCATATGCATATCATATTTATTCTTGCATTTTGTTTTGATCCTAGAAATCTTAAGCAACTCAAGGACCCAAGGAGAGAGTTAGAGGTTTCACAAAATTCATATTTGAATTTATTTCAAATTTGAAAAGAGGATCAATTTGATTTTATTATTTCCTCTCCAATTATTTCCAATATTACAAAAAAATGAGAAGATAATATGACTTCTTCAACCTAAGTGAAATATTGGAGAAAGAATTTTAAAATCAAATTCTTATTTTCTTGGTATTTTATTTGCTATTTTATTTGAATTAGAAAAATATTGCATTTTTGAAAACTGCATTTTAGTCCAGAAAAATGTTCATCTTGTCCTAAATATTAGGTTTGGATGGTGAAAATTGTTATTGGATTTTTTAGAATTTTTGTTATGTCTATTTAGGATTTTTCTCTTCGGCGGAATTATTTAAAAAAAAGTTTTGGACCAACTGGGCCGAAGCCCAGCCGGCCCAGCGTCGCGCCACCGCCTCTAGCCGCCGCCAGCGTGCGCGCGCCGGAGCCCCGTCGGAGTCTGGGTTCGTCTTGGCTACCGCGTCGCCCCCTCGCACAAGCCGCACCCCCCCCCCCCCGAGGCCCCTTTAAATACCCCGCTGCCCCACCGCTGCCGCCCGCATAGCCACCGTCGTCGCCCATGTAGCCGCCCCCGCTTGTCGACGCTCGCGCCGCCGCCGCCGCCAAGCCGCCGCCACTATCTTCCACCGTTGATCGTTGTCGGTTTTTCCCGACGAACCGGTATAACCCCGAACCGTCCCGGTTTTTTAGGTTTTCTCGGTTCTTTTAGATTAGATCAGTTTTTTTTGTTTTCCTATTTAACAAACGTTTGTTCGTTCGTTCATTTTAACGAACGGTTTTCGTCGGATTAGTTCTGTTAGCGAACGTTCGCGTCGAAGTATTTTTCTTTTTAGTTTATTTTCGGCCAGGGACCTATCCACGAATAGTTTTATCATGATTTAGCCCCTGATCTTAAAACTAACATAACTTTTGTCTATGCTAGATTACTCGGAGTGCGAAGCTTGTTACTACGAATCTCTAGAGTTTGCAGATCATTAGTAAGGCAAGTTACACTTTGATCATTGTCACGCCCTGATTTTCATGCCACTAAACTTAAGCTAACAATCGTGATAAAATGTGGTTTGACAAAAACTTTTGAGTGTTTTGGACCTTGCCTTGATTGGTTTTTGTCTGTTGTTTGCAAGTGCTCTAAAAATAAAATAAATCCTCCAACTCTTATACTCCTTCTCCTTGGTCCAAAAACCTTTCCCTGATCATGCCATGTGTATAGGACATAAAAATAATTTCTTGCAAAAATAATTTGGCCAAATAGTATTTTCAAAAATTAGTTTTTCAAAAAACCCTGAATTGAGGTTTCCACTACAAGTACTTAATTAAGAGCAGTAAAAATCTTTCCAAAAATATATTTGACTCCTATTAGATATAGGATACCAAGATACCACAAAAATATAATTTTAAAAGTTATTTTCCTATTTTATTTAAAAGCTTTTTCTTAAGACCAGAAATGGTCTTTAATAGGCAAAAATTATTTTATGATTTAAAAATATTTGTGAAAATTTAGGGAAACTCAGTGGACATATATTGTCCATATATAAGAGTTTCAACACATGGTCATGTTCAAAATATTGGTCAAATCGCTCAAAAAACCTTTCTGGATATTTCAAGCTTTTGAAATATTTACAAAGAAAATATTCTCCAAAAATTCCAATAAAATTCTAGCATGTCACATATGACATGCTGGATGATCTAGACAAGTACCATGTCATGGAGAATAGCATAACCCCATGAAATTCCTTCAAAACCATTTCTGTCCATTTTGAAGTTTAAGCAACTCTACATTGCCAAACATGTCCAAATGTTCTCAAACTTGGTGCACATGCTCCAATGGTCTAATCATGCATCTAGACCAAATGGCACAGGTTGGAGAAAAGGATATCTTGATCAAAGTGCCCCAAAACCCTCTCTAACCAGAATCAAATTTGAACAACTTTGTACTACCAACTTTCTCTCCTTGACCCCAACTTTGGTGAGCATTTTCACATGTCTAAATGAGGCCACTACAACAAGTGGTGCATCAAGGAGAAGTGATTTTCTCCACTAGATCTACACAAGTCCATTTCTGCTAATTTTTAGGGTTTACAAAAGTTGCATTGGCAACTTTGCCCAAATAAGCTCCAACTTGGCGGAAGGCTCTATTTATATGTGTCATTTCACCCTGTGGAGTATCATGGCAGTTGGAAATCATCTGCTGGTCCAAACCATTATCAAACACCTTCTGCCACATTACAAAAATCACCATTTTGACCACTAATACTATTCTCCTCGAACTCAACTCTTTACCACAGCTTCCCCTAATCCTCTCCTACCTCCAGTAACTCTCCCCTGGCCATTACTCAATGATTAAGGGGTGAAACACCCCCATTTACCTCCCTGGACAGCAACTTCCCTCTCCTTTCTCACCTTCCTCCTCACTCCAGTGGCCACCCAGGGCATCCAATGCCCCTTCCCCATTCTTTACTTCCCCCTTGAGCTACCAGACACCTTTGGAAGCGCCCACTTTGCATAAAGAATGGCTATGCCAGCCATTTGCACGCTCTGGAGCGCGCTATAGTGCGCTCCCGCACTGTAGCCGCCCCCTTCCAACCGCCTCCAGCCACCTCGGGCCTCCCCAGCACGCTTGACGATGCGCCTCGACGTCCTCAACACGCCACACCTCTGTCCCCCTCCTCCTTCTCCCTCCTTCTGCCTTGCTCGCACGTGCACCGGCCGCCCGAGAGCTCCAATGAGCGGCCTCACCCGCGCGGCGCCTCTGGCCCCTCCTGCTTCCTCTCTCTTCCTTCCCTTGCTCTGGACCGAACCCATGAGCACCCCAGACATGCCCACGCGCCCCCCCATGACCCACAGCAATGTCAATGAGCTCGCCAGCGCACGGGTCTACAGTGAGCCGTGGCTTTGCCATATAAGGCCGCCCCTGACCTCCCTCTGGAGCTCCTTTGATCTCTCTCTCCCCCGTGAACCCCCTGGACCAACCCACTCCCCTTCTCGCGCTCTCCATCCCCCTCCTAGGCCGGAGCCGAGCCGCCGGCCGCTGCTCAAATCCGCAGGCCACGGCCCCTCTCTCTTCCCCCTGGACAGCCCCGCACCCTCTTTTCACCACCACAAGACCTTCCCTCACCGCCGTTCGTTCCCAGGATCATCGTATGGTCAAAGCCGAAGATGGCCGATGGCCTCCTCCGCGGTCGTCCAGGCCGTCGCCGCTACGGCTCTCCTCGGCAATCGAGCCGTACACCGATGGATGCAGCTCATCCTCCTAAGAACGCCGATGGGCGGAGCGTCGCCGGAGACGCTCTGTAGCCCCGGCTATCACCGTCGGGAGTCGCTCCTCCCTGCGGCCAGAGCGCGCGCGGGAGGTTGAGGACGAGCCTGCAGGTGGGCCCCGCTCGTTAGTGGCCCAGTGGAGGTGGGTTCGCCCTCTCCCGCCTTCGACGTCACCCTGTCACCCGCGCGGCCGAGCAGCTGGGCCGGCCCACGGCTATCTCTCGCCAGTGCGCAGGATAAGGGTAATGCCTTATTTTTTCTTTTTATTCTTTTCCAGTGAGTTTCTAAAATCCATAGTTCATTCATTTCATGCCCAAATTTGATGATTCAAATTTCCAGAGACTCCATAAATCAAGTCCTATTTAATAGGCCACAGTGGACATTTTTGTTGTCCTTGGGCTTCACTAAACCTTTTAAAAAGGTCATTTATCCACATAAGTCCACTTCAAAAATCCATATTATATTCATTTCAACTCCAAATCCAGTGAAACAAATTTCTAAATGTTTCTAAAATCATGCCTGAATTAATGGGTACTTTTACTCATTTTTATAAAATGGCATTCTGTGTACAACTTGTGGATCCATTAATCCCTTGATTCCATCATATTGAAATGTTCAGAGATGTTCATTGATCAAATCCTAATGAAACCACTTTGGTCACCCCTCATATGACCAGAGGTATCCAAGGAAAGTCCAACTCATATTTTTAGAGCACTTTTATTTCCTGCCTTGTTGTGTTGCTTATTATGGTTGCTTTCGACGATAGTTGACGAAGTAGACGAAATGCTCGGAGTTGGACCAGAGATATTTGAAGACCTCGAAGACTTTGTTAAAACAGGCAAGCAGCCCTTTGACCATGTCTATGAAACCCTTTTTATGCATGTCATATAGCACCATATTGTTGTTGCAACGGAATCATGATGAGGTGGTAACCACTTTGAAGGTTTGCCACTGTACTTCCTCGTTGATACTTGCATTGTGCATGACCCTACCTTCTTATGAGGGTTATGCCGGTGCGAGTAGATAGGATGCTAAAGTAGATGCTACGCAAAAGGGACGGGTATATGCATGGTGAAGGAGACAAAGCACTTTCAAAAGACTTTTCGAAAACCTCGTCGGGTGCCACTTATGCCTGAGGGAGATGATGAGATGGATAACCACTTGATGACGAAGTGGTATACCGAGGCAAGTGTGTGTTGTTTTCGAAAACAGATTAGATTTAAGATTTATTGACTGTCCCAACCTTACATGCGCAACCACTCTACCCTTATATGGGAAAGGGCATTATTGATTACCTAGGCCGATACTAGCTCGGAGCCCGCATTACTAGTGACGCGGGAGAGTTGGTGCTCTCTCTCTCGGGACGGGGTCGTGCCAGGTAAGGCGGCCATGACTGTTTTTATAGGGCACCGGATACACCGTTGTGTCCCCTCTCGGATGTTACGATCTCGAGTGAGTCTCGTATGATGTACATCGTGAGGATACGGAACAACGAGTGGACTCCTTGTTAGTGTCGTCTAGGGAAAGATAGTGATCGGGTGCTTACCCCGGGTACTTGAGGTATCGCGGGTCGTGGATGACATGGAAGTTCCCCGGATCTTGTGGGTAAAGTGTGCAACCTCTGCAGAGTGTAAAACTATTCGAATAGTTGTGTCCACGGTCAAGGACAGTTGGGTGGTGCTTCTTAAACTATGTCCAGAGTTTTACAACCATGTGTGTGAGTAGATAAAATTACTTGGGTCAAGTCAAAGGACTTGACATGATTGAGTTGGGTTGGTGCCCACTCTATTTATGTTGATATCTGTAACCTGTCCTCATGGTTACTTGAATTCTCCTGATGCATATCTTACAAGTTGTTGAACATGTCATTGCACTCAAAACTAGCTTTCTGCAAAAATTTACCTATATCATGCATTGTTGTATCTTGAACCAAAACATGGGTTGCTTGCGAGTACATTCAAAGTACTCATTGGCTTGCCACTGGTTATTTTATTGACCAGGCATGAAAGAACAGGATATGATGAAGAATACTTTGATGACGGACATGCGAGCTAGGACACTTCCCAGTCAGAATGCATGTAGGGTTAAGGCAGATGGCATGGGTCCAAGTTATCGACGAAGATTTCCGCTGCAATGTTATACTCAAGACTTGACCATAATGGTCCTACTTGTGTAATACGGTACGTATGGATGTAAGCCTCTTGTTATTCAGCTTCTGTGTGTTCAGTGAGCATTGATCTCTGGGATCACTGTACACGTGCATTCGGTGATCTCGACTTATGAGTCGGGGTCCCCACAGAGCTGGTATCAGAGCCATCCTGACTGTAGGAAGCCTTAGTTAGCATGGTCGTTAGTTAGGGTAAAACTATCTCCAAAACTATTACAAGTTTTCAAAACTATCTATACTTCTCTTCCCTTCTCAGTCTTTCAAAAACTAAGGTATACTTTCCCCATTGATCTCTTCCCCTTCAAAAAATTTAAATGGTCGCTATAGTCCATATGCCCCTGACCACGGGATTCCTTGTAATCCTCGTGGATAATCTAGAAGGAAGACGCCTTGCCAGACACTCACCCACCTCTTCTAAACACAAGATTGGCAACACCACAGCAAGACGATGCCAACAGAAGATACACCCTCGAGGAATGAGGACATGAAGACCCAGAGGATGGTGACACCTTTGAAATTGACCCAGGATTAAGCAACCTTGGCCTATGATGACCAGGGCATAGGATACACAAGATCATGATATACATCGCTAGTAGAGCAACCTTGTCCTTATCATTGTTGTGTCAGCAACCACCGGTGGATGAGAACCTCGCCATTTGGTCCGCCTCACTATAGTGAGCAGGAAAACGGTTCTCTTCATCCCCCGCTCTCGGTGATGATATTGTCAACAATGTGCCCGACAGATTGGACCTCTACTATGCCTTGTTAATGTCATTGCATAAAGGATGGCCACCTGGAACCGCCAACACCTTAAAAAGGCAAAAGTGATCGTCATGATTAAGAAGACAATAGAAGACCAAGTCAATGCCAGTAACGTGGAGCCACCTTCACCCCATCACTTCAACAGGTGAGAAGTTGTTAAAGATTCTTCAGGCTCAACCCAGATTGTTTCATCGAACAACTACAAGAGACGTAGCAACACCTGAGGAAAACTCAGAAGACTGCATGAGGCACAAGGCACGACTACTGAGTCCGAGAACCCCTAGGGTAGGATGAGTCGTGTACCCCCTATGCGCAGTCGAGTCCATATGATAGTTCGAATAAAACCATGATTGTGTGTTGCTTGTTTTTATTTGTTTGTGTTTTGATATAGGTCGCACTTTTGCCCTAAGCGACAAGTATGTGACTATATCACCTTCCTCACCTTGTTTCTTTTGTTTGGCCCTCTTTGCACCTGTTTGTTTGCACTAGCACTATAGAACCCCCTTTAGGCATTCCCCTCCTCTATGCTACCTCTCCCTCTCACCTCTCTCATCAACCAAAGACCAGCAAGACAAGATGCACCAAGGATTCCACCTTGGCGACCAACTAGCACTAAAGACTTTGGTTGCAGCCTCCTCGACCAAGTGCAACCCAGTAGCGGTATGTCTACTCCTCAAGATTAGAAGCCCATCCCTAGACCCTTCGAGACTTCACGAGATACCCCAGCTCGAAACCTTAACCATGAGCTTAACCTACAGAATTGCAAGAGAACCTGTTAAGCCTTCGTAACCTTGCTTATCATTGGGTTCATTATGGAACTAGTGGACATAGTGAACGAGCACATTATCATCCTAAGATAGCACCAAAACTGATGATGCCATAGGGAAGACCAATTTGAGGACATAGGAACAGAGGACAAATGACTTGATGAGTTTATATCAGTGACCTTGAGGAATTATTTGAGACTCTTCGGAGGATTATAAGGTTTTCATGTTGATAGATGAACTTGGTGGGATCATGAGTATAGATTAGCATAACTTTCATTACCCCTGAGTAAATTGGATTTAGTAGGATAATTGTGTTCGCAAGCTGGAATTCTTGGAAGTATTTGGATTTAACTTAGCCATGTGATATTGATAGAAGACAATTGATATTACGTAAATGACTTGGGGGAACATGTAGGAATTCTTGTTAGACTAGAGATTTGGATTTTAGTAGGTGATTCTAGTTGAATATAGATGCTGAGTATGTCTACATGGTTCGGAGTAAATAGGATTTAGACTGATGATCTCGATCATTGATACCATGTTTCTCGGTGGACGATAAACTAGGAGAATGGACTAATTGTCGGAGTTTATTTAGGCATCTTTGTGAGCTTGACCTTGGAGTATTACTAGATCACAATAACGGGAATTGGTGGACTGACTATAGTAAGGCAGCCCTTTCAAGTATTGGGGATTATAAGGACATTAGGAGATCATGTGGAACACCATAGAGATTGGATTTGTAGAACTACCGGATCATGTAGTGATTGGTGTAGTTAATGGGTTGTTGGAGTTGATTCATAGGAAGGAAACAAGATCTTGGAGTGGCTTACGACGTGTTTCCTTAGGATGGAGATGCTTTATCTTAGACCTTGGAAGAATAGGTCAAACACTTGGATTGTGATGTTTAATTCAAACTTAGCAGCCTGTATGTTCTACCCATGGATTTTTAGGGGTAGACATACATATGAGTTTGGGGATTGTAAACATATATGATTTTGTTAAACCTCCTCTCGAGAGCCATGAGGATATGAACAACATGAGTGATGATTGGAGTTGACCTATACGAGATGATTCTTTTGGTAATATGAGGTGAAGACTAGGTAGAAGTACTGGCATCTCAGAAACTGTGCTCAAGGATGGGATGATAAACATTCACTCACACACTAGAATCCTTGAAACCCTTACGCCCTACCAAGCCACAACATGGTCGGATCCTGACCTTGGGCTTTGGCTCTAGATCGATAAGACCTTGGCCAATACTCAACCGTGACCATCACCAATGCCTCAGCCCACTTTACGTACCCATAGACTTCATGGAGTGCTTGGACAAGTTAGTTGCCATCTTTCTTTGATGACATACTTACCCGAAGACGTAAGAAGAATCGTTGAGCTGGTCAAGGAACATCTGAAGATTGTCATGCCAAGGAGGAAGGACTACCACCATCATCAAGAAGTAAACATCCGCGTCGAAGACCAGGTGTATCTGCAAGCCACTTCTCTCTAAGGAACCAAGCATTTCCATGACAAGGAGACCCACACCAAGATTCATCGGCCCCCTTTTGAGATCACTCCAATTAACAACCCCCTCTGAGATCACTACGAGACGAAAAGAAGACAGTTACCAGCTGGAGTTGCCACCTGAGTTACCTGATGTGCACAATGCTTTCCATGCATCACAACCCCGGAACTGTTTTCAACTTCCTAACTTGTCCGATCTCTACGAGGGCATTAACCACCGAGCCATCGACCCCTAGCCCAATCTAACCTACCGCGAGCTACCCATTAGCAACCTGGATCAAGAAGAACGTCATACATGAAGCCACACCATCAAGTACTTCAAGCTCAATGGAGCACTACACGAAAGCAGAAGCAACATGAGGACTTGAAGACTACCCCAGATCCAAGTTTCTGTATCCCTTTCCACGCCTAGTTTGGGAATCTCGGGGACGAGATTCTTGTAAGGGGGGTAGGTATGTCACACCCTGATTTTCCTGCCACTACACTTAAGCTAACAATCGTGATAAAATGTGGTTTGACAAAAACTTTTGAGTGTTTTGGACCTTGCCTTGATTGGTTTTTGTCTGTTGTTTGCAAGTGCTCTAAAAATAAAATAAATCCTCCAACTCTTATACTCCTTCCCCTTGGTCCAAAAACCTTTCCCAATGATCATGCCATGTGTATAGGACATAAAAATAATTTCTTGCAAAAATAATTTGGCCAAATAGTATTTTCAAAAATTAGTTTTTCAAAAAACCCTGAATTGAGGTTTCACTGCAAGTACTTAATTAAGAGCAGTAAAAATCTTTCCAAAAATATATTTGACTCCTATTAGATATAGGATACCAAGATACCACAAAAATATAATTTTAAAAGTTATTTTCCTATTTTATTTAAAAGCTTTTTCTTAAGACCAGAAATGGTCTTTAATAGGGAAAAAAATATTTTATGATTTTAAAAATATTTTTGAAAATTTAGGGAAACTCAGTGGACATATATTGTCCATATATAAGAGTTTCAACACATGGTCATGTTCAAAATATTGGTCAAATCGCTCAAAAACCCTTTCTGGATATTTCAAGCTTTTGAAATATTTACAAAGGAAATATTCTCCAAAAATTCCAATAAAATTCTAGCATGTCACATATGACATGCTGGATGATCTTGAAAAATACCATGTCATGGAGAATAGCATAACCCCATGAAATTCCTTCAAGACCATTTCTGTCCATTTTGAAGTTTGAGCAACTCTAAATTGCCAAACATGTCCAAATGTTCTCAAACTTGGTGCACATGCTCCAATGGTCTAATCATGCATCTAGACCAAATGGCACAGGTTGGAGAAAAGGATATCTTGATCAAAGTGCCCCAAAACCCTCTCTGACCAGAATTAAATTTGAACGACTTTGTACTACCAACTTTCTCTCCTTGACCCCAACTTTGGTGAGCATGTTCACATGTATAAATGATGCCACTACAGCAAGTGGTGCATCAAGGAGAAGTGATTTTCTCAACTAGATCTACACAAGTCCATTTCTGCTAATTTTTAGGGTTTACAAAAGTTGCATTGGCAACTTTGCCCAAATAAGCTCCAACTTGGTGGAAGGCTCTAATTATATGTGTCATTTCACCCTGTAGAGTATCATGGCAGTTGGAAATTATCTGCTGGTCCAAACCATTATCAAACACCTTCTGCCACATTACAAAAATCACCATTTTGACCACTAATACTATTCTCCTTGAACTCAACTCTTTACCACAGCTCCCCCTAATCCTCTCCTACCTCCATTAACTCTCCCCTGGCCATTACTCAATGATTAAGGGGTGAAACACCCCCATTTACCTCCCTGGACAGCAACTTCCCTCTCCTTTCTCACCTCCCTCCTCACTCTAGTGGCCACCCAGGGCATCCAATGCCCCTTCCCCATTCTTTACTTCCCCCTTGAGCTACCAGACACCTTTGGACGCGCCCACTTTGCATAAAGAATGGCTATGCCAGCCATTTGCACGCTTTGGAGCATGCTACAGTGCGCTACCGCACTGTAGCCGCCCCCTTCCAACCGCCTCCGGCCACCTCGGGCCTCCCCAGCATGCTTGACGATGCGCCTCGACGTCCTCAACATGCCATGCCTCTGTCCTCCTCCTCCTTCTCCCTCCTTCTGCCTTGCTCGCACGCGCACCGGCCGCCCGAGAGCTCCAATGAGCGGCGTCACACGCGCGGCGCCTCTGGCCCCTCCTGCTTCCTCTCTCTTCCTTCCCTTGCTCTGGACCGAACCCACGAGCACCCCAGACATGCCCACGCACCCCCCCGTGACCCACAGCAACGTCAATGACCTCGCCAGCGCACGGGTCTACGGTGAGCCGTGGCTTCACCATATAAGGCCGCCCCTGACCTCCCTCTGGAGCTCCTTTGATCTCTCTCTCCCCCGTGAACCCCCTGGACCAACCCACTCCCCTCCTCGCGCTCTCCATCTCCCTCCTAGGCCGGAGCCGAGCCGCCGGCCGCTGCTCAAATCCGCAGGCCATGGCCCCTCTCTCTTCCCCCTGGACAGCCCCGCACCCTCTTTTCACCACCACAAGACCTTCCCTTGCCGCCGTTCGTTCCCAGGAGCATCGTATGCTCGAAGCTGAAGATGGCCGATGGCCTCCTCCGCAGTCGTCCAGGCCGTCGCCGCTACGGCTCTACTCGGCAATCGAGCCGTACACCGATGGATGCCGGCTCATCCTCCTGAGAACGCCGATGGGCGGAGCGTCGCCGGAGACGCTCTGTAGCCCTGGCTATCACCGTCGGGAGTCGCTCCTCCCTGCGGCCAGAGCGCGTGCGGGAGGTTGAGGACGAGCCTGCAGGTGGGCCCCGCTCGTCAGTGGCCTAGCCACTGGGCCACGCTGGCAAGTGGAGGCGGGTTCGCCCTCTCCTGCCTTCGACGTCACCCTGTCGCCCGCGCGGCCGAGTAGCTGGGCCGGCCCACGGCTATCTCTCGCCAGTGCGCAGGATAAGGGTAATGCCTTATTTTTTTTTCTTTTTATTCTTTTCCAGTGAGTTTTAAAATCCATAGTTCATTCATTTCATGCCCAAATTTGATGATTCAAATTTCCAGAGACTCCATAAATCAAGTCCTATTTAATAGGCCACAGTGGACATTTTTGTTGTCCTTGGGCTTCACTGAACCTTTTAAAAAGGTCATTTATCCACATAAGTCCACTTCAAAAATCCATATTATATTCATTTCAACTCCAAATCCCATGAAACAAATTTCTAAATGTTTCTAAAATCATGCCTGAATTAATGGGTACTTTTACTCATTTTTATAAAATGGCATTCTGTGTACAACTTGTGGATCCATTAATCCCTTGATTCCATCATATTGAAATGTTCAGAGATGTTCATTGATCAAATCCTAATGAAACCACTTTGGTCACCCCTCATATGACCAGAGGTATCCAAGGAAAGTCCAACTCATATTTTTAGAGCACTTTTATTTCCTACCTTGTTGTGTTGCTTATTATGGTTGCTTTCGACGATGGTTGACGAAGTAGACGAAATGCTCGGAGTTGGACCAGAGATATTTGAAGACCTCGAAGACTTTGTTAAAACAGGCAAGCAGCCCTTTGACCATGTCTATGAAACCCTTTTTATGCATGTCATATAGCACCATATTGTTGTTGCAATGGAATCATGATGAGGTGGTAACCGCTTTGATGGTTTGCCACCATACTTCCTCGTTGATACTTGCATTGTGCATGACCCTACCTTCTTATGAGGGTTATGCCGGTGGGAGTAGATAGGATGCTAAAGTAGATGCTACGCAAAAGGGACGGGTATATGCATGGTGAAGGAGACAAAGCACTTTCAAAAGACTTTTCGAAAACCTCGTCGGGTGCCACTTATGCCCGAGGGAGATGATGAGATGGGCAACCACTTGATGACGAAGTGGTATACCGAGGCAAGTGTGTGTTGTTTTCGAAAACGGATTAGATTTAAGATTTGTTAACTGTCCCAACCTTACATGCGCAACCACTCTACCCTTATATGGGAAAGGACATTATTGATTACCTAGGCCAATACTAGCTCGGAGCCCGCACTACTAGTGACGGGGGAGATTTGGTGCTCTCTCTCGGGACGGGGTCGTGCCAGGTAGGGCGGCCATGACTGTTTTTACAGGGCACCGGATACACCGTTGTGTCCCCTCTCGGATGTTACGATCTCGAGTGAGTCTCGTATGATGTACATCGTGAGGATACGGAACAACGAGTGGACTCCTTGTTAGTGTCGTCTATGGAAAGATAGTGATCGGGTGCTTACCCCGGGTACTTGAGGTATCGCGGGTCGTGGATGACATGGAAGTTCCCCGGATCTTGTGGGTAAAGTGTGCAACCTCTGCAGAGTGTAAAACTATTTGAATAGCCGTGTCCACGGTCAAGGACAGTTGGGCGATGCTTCTTAAACTATGTCCAGAGTTTTACAACCGTGTGTGTGAGTTGATAAAATTACTTGGGTCAAGTCAAAGGACTTGACATGATTGAGTTGGGTTGGTGCCCACTCTATTTATGTTGATATCTGTAACCTGTCCTCATGGTTACTTGAATTCTCCTGATGCATATCTTACAAGTTGTTGAACATGTCATTGCACTCAAAACTACTCCCTCCGTTCCTAAATACTTGTCTTTCTACTCATTTCAACAAGTGACTACATACGGAGCAAAATGAGTGAATCTACATTCTAAAATATGTCTACATACATCCGTATGTAGTAGTCATTTGAAATGTCTAGAAAGACAAATATTTAGGAACGGAGGGAGTAGCTTTCTGCAAAAATTTACCTATATCATGCATTGTTGTATCTTGAACCAAAACATGGGTTGCTTGCGAGTACATTCAAAGTACTCATTGGCTTGCCACTGGTTATTTTATTGACCAGGCATGAAAGAACAGGATATGATGAAGAATACTTCGATGACGGACATGCGAGCTAGGACACTTTCCAGTCAGAATGCTTGTAGGGTTAAGGCAGATGGCATGGGTCCAAGTTATCGACGAAGATTTCCGCTGCAATGTTATACTCAAGACTTGACCATAATGGTCCTACTTGTGTAATACGGTACGTATGGACGTAAGCCTCTTGTTATTCAGCTTATGTGTGTTCAGTGAGCATTGATCTCTGGGATCACTGTACACGTGCATTCGGTGATCTCGACTTATGAGTCGGGGTCCCCACAATCATACTCTTTTATACCCAGTTTTTACTATGCATTAGTATTTCCCCTCAAACAATTGCATGAGTAGGATTGGGAACATGTGGTTTGGTTGTAGTGCTTGAGGTAGGAACCTAATACCTTTTGATCACCCCAGGAATATACGTTATGCTTATTTATTGCTTAGCCATGCTCGTAGACGGGGATTGGATCATGATTTTCACATGGAAGTTTGAGAGTTATTAATTATGGATAACATTAAGGTGGCAACTTTAATATACATCTGGGTGGATTGGTTGAGGCACATGGGGAAACCAGTGTTGCCTATTTTGGGAAATCCCAGAGTACCGTGTTATTTTTCCTACGGTTCGTCACCCAGGCTCAAAGGGATCATAAGATTATTCATGCTAGAAACTTCCGTGTGCATCCACAAGCCATTATGGGCTCTGGCATAGTTGAGTAAGTTGCGTGAGCTCTTGAAGAGGTGGACTAGCAGATGTTGGGTAAAGTAGGTGTACCGATCCGCCCGGAGTAGAGAGTTAATGTTTTAGAAAGACTATGTCTCGATCATCTGATCATGGATGCGGTCGAGTCTTGTGGGGAAAAGTGCGCAAACCTCTGCAGAGTGTATAAACTAATCATGGTTAGCCGTGTCCCCGGTTATGGAAATCTTGAGTATCTGGTACTTGAATTATTGATGTGATCTCATCACTTTACTTAATGAATTTTTTGGGTTAATGATGATACTTTTAATTGGGATTTGAGCTGGGGTTACCTTCTCAAATATTGGGCAACTTGGGAGTAGTTAAATAAATTAATTCCATAAATTAATTCCTTTGTTGTAGGGAAAAACTAGCTTTATGCAAAACCATGAACTTACAGCCTCCACCAGCCAAATATTGCATGTAGATATAATTCTTGCATTTCATTGCTTTACAGTGTAACTCTGCGAGCATATTCAATGTGCTGACCTACATGGCTGCAACGTCTCATGTTGCAGACTACTCAGAGGACGAATAAGGTGCGATAGGTCGTTGTTTTGCACTCATCTATGCCATTGGAGTTGATGGACTCATTTACCTTTGAAGCTTCCGCAGGTATTTAGTTTAGATGGCCTCCAGCCTTGATATTTTTGTGTAATCATACTATTTATGAGGACTCGATGTAATAAGTGTGTGATTGAACTCTGTAATAATTCCTGAAGTATTGTGCGTGTCAGCATTACCGATCCAGGTATGACACTGATGCACAGAGACTTCGGGCCATCCGGATCGTGGTTGCTACAAGATGGTATCAGAGCACACGCTGGCTGTAGGACGCGACCACTAGTAAAAGCCACATGATTTCTCTTCTCTGCTCATTTCTAATTCTCATCTATTTCTACTCTATAGATCGCAGATCACAGGAACAAGTTCACTCAACCGGATGACGACACCCCTTTCGGACGACACTTGAAGGAAGTCACTAAGTACCTGAACATCAGACTACCAAGCTTCACGGGGACCTTCTCTACATCTGTACCAGAAGAGGAGAGCTGGAAGATCAAAGTCTGGGTACCTGGGAGGACATTTGCACCAACAACGGAGCCTATTGATTTCTACCTGGATGCACCAACCTGGAGTATAGGAAAGAGCATGGCAGCACATATCACCTTTGGATGCATATGTGAAGTGTATCACAAGGAGCTGCAGAACACCAATTATCAAATATGTGGCCTCCGAGATGAAGAATGGGAGATGATTCGTACCAGGTGGGATGAATCAATTGTGACCTACAATCAAGAGATGGGAGATCATATTCGTCGACAAGGTCAACAAATTATTCACATGAAAAAGATCAAGAAGCTAATGAAGAGAAACAACGAGCTAGAATAGGAACTCAAGTCCACACGTGATGGATATGAGGAAGAGATTGTCGTACTACTAGAGAAGCATGAAGACCTGAAGAGGAAGGTAGGACTACCATGGAGAATCACAAGCGAGAGCCAGCCAAGGAGATCCGTTCGGAGGACTACATCATCCTGGACGACACCGACACGGATAGTGATGCAAGTGATGACAGTGAAGACGACTATGTTGACGAAGCTGGAGCAGATATTATGGAGTCTTCCTCTCATGAAAATTTCTAGATGACCACCATGTAACTAGTAGTATTCCTCCAAGTAGTTAGGAACGATCGAGTTTGTAACCATAGGTAGACATGTTTTCCCCACCGACCTGATTGTTCTGGAGTCACAAGGATTGGATGTGATACTAGGCATGGATTGGCTATCCAAGTTTGAGGGAAACATCGATTGTGCCAGTAAATCAATTCTTCTCACCACCCCAGAAGGAAAGAGGATCAAGTATGTATCACAGCATGCACCGAGGAGGACTCAGGTGAATTCCTTATCAGGAGTTGTACAGGAGGAAGTACTCGTGGTGAAGGATTATCACGACGTATTTCCGGAGGAGTTACCAGGCATGCCACTGGATCGAGACATTGAGTTTTTGATTGAGCTAATGCCAGGCACCAGACCAATATCAAAGAGACCATATTGGATGCCCGCAAACGATCTGGATGAAATTAAGATGCAGATAAAGGAGTTACTGGAGAAAGGTTACATTCAACCAAGTTCATCACCTTGGGGAGCCCAGTGCTTCTAGTGGAGAAGAAGGATGGATCTTTGAGGATGGTTGTTGATTATCGTGCGCCGAATGAGGTGATGATCAAGAACAAATACCCTCTGCCGATGATAAATGATTTGTTTGACCAGTTGAAAGGAGCTAAAGTTTTCTCCAAGATCGATCTTCAATCAGGTTATCACCAGTTGAAGATCCGAGAGCAGGATATACCTAAGACAGCTTTTACCACCAGGTATGGGCTATATGAGTATACCGTTATGTCATTTGGTTTGACTAACGCACCTGCCTATTTCATTAATATGATGAACAAGGTGTTTATGGAGTTTTTGGATAAGTTCCTCATGGTGTTCATTGATGATATATTGGTCTACTCGACGAATGAAGAAGAGCATAAGGAGCATTTGCGTTTGGTCTTGAGAAGCTCAGAGAACATCAATTGTATGCCAAGTTTAGCAAATGTGAGTTTTGGTTAAAGGAAGTTGGATTTCTCGGACATGTTATATCCGGAGAAGGAATAGCAGTAGACCCCACAAAGGTTGCTTCTGTCACTAAGTGGTTGGCACCCACGTCAGTTGGAGAGATCAGAAGTTTTCTTGGAATCGCGGGCTATTATCGGAGGTTTACTGAGAATTTCTCCAAGATTTCAAAGCCCATGACGGAGTTATTGAAGAAGGACACCAAGTTTAAATGGACTGAGGATTGTGAGGCCAGTTTTCAGGAGTTGGAGAAATGTTTGGTTACAGCCCCAGTGTTGATTCTCCCAGACCAACGTAAGAATTACCAAGTATATTGTGATGCTTCACGTCGAGGACTTGGAGGTGTGCTTATGTAGGAAGGAAGAGTTGTTTCATACGCCTCACGACAGCTTCGACCTCATAAGTTGAATTATGCTACGCATGATTTGGAGTTAGCAGCCGTAGTGCATCCGTTGAAGACATGGAGATATTTTCTCATTGGAAACCATTGTGATGTATACACGGATCATAAGAGTTTGAAATACATCTTCACGCAGAAGGATTTGAACCTCAGGCAAAGGAGATGGTTGGAGCTCATAAAGGATTATGATATGAAATTGCACTATCATCCCGGAAAGTCCAATGTCGCAGCAGATGCTTTGAGCCGTAAGAGTTATGTTAACACGCTCATAACTGGAGGATTACCAAAGGAGTTAGTACATGACCTTCGAGAGCTATGCTTGGAGATAGTTCTGAGAGGTTATGTTGCAGCGTTGGAAACTCAGTCCACTTTGTTGGGTAAGATCAGATAAGCCTAGAATATTGACAAGGAGATTGCTGAGATAAAGAAAGGATAAGCAAAGGAAAGGCTAAAGGATTTCATGAGGATGAGCACGACACTTTATGGTTTGAGGATCGCATATATGTGCCTAAAGACCCCGAGATCAGGAAGTTGATTCTGCAGGAGGCCCATGATTCACCATACTCGATTCACCCAGGCAACACTAAGATGTATCTGGATTTGAAGGAAAGTTTTTGGTGGACAGGAAGGAAGAAGAATATTTCCGAGTATGTAGCAGTATGTGATGTATGTCAGAGAGTCAAGGCAGAGCATCAGAAACCTGCTGGATTGCTACCGCCATTGCCGATACTCGAATGGAAGTGGGATAAACTTGGCATGGACTTTATCACCGGATTACCCAAGACTCGTTCAGGATATGACTCTATCTGGGTTTTAGTCAATCATTTGACGATAGTAGATCATTTCATCCCGGTGAAGACACGTATACGAGTGCTAAGTTGGCCAAGATATACATGACCAGGATCGTATGTCTGCATGGAGTTCCGAGGACCATTGTATTAGACAGAGGAACCCAGTTTACTTCAAAATTTTGGAATCAGTTGCATGAAACTTTGGGTACCAGGCTAGAGTTCAGTACGGCCTTTCATCCATAGACGGATGGACAGACCGAGAGAGTCAATCAGATTATGGAGGACATGTTGAGAGCTTGTGCGCTAGATTATGGATCTAGTTGGGGTGACAATTTGCCATATGCAGAGTTCTCTTATAACAACAGTTATCAAGCCAGTTTGAAGATGGCCCTTTCGAAGCCTTGTACGGAAGGAGGTGCAAGACACTGTTATCGTGGGATGAAGTTGGAGATCGACAGTTGTTTGGACCAGACTTAATCAAAGACTCTGAAGAGAAGGTTAAGTTGATTCGTGACAGACTCAAGGTAGCCTAGTCCAGACAGGAGAGTTATGCGGATACTAAAAGCAAGGAGATAGTTTACAAAGTCGGAGACAAAGCCTATCTTCGTGTGTCCCCACTTAGAGGAGTGAAACATTTTGGAGTCAAGGGAAATCTAGCACCACGTTTTGTGGGACCATACAGAGTTTTGGAACGCATGGGAGAAGTTGCATACAAGCTGGAATTGCCAGAGGGATTGTCAGGAGTTCATGATGTGTTTCACGTCTCCCAGTTGAAGAAGTGCCACGCAGAGATGGCTGATATTCCTCTGAGAGATACAGTGCCACTGGAAGCAATTCAGTTAGACAGTGATTTGACCTATGAAGAGAAGCCAGTCAAGATTCTCGAGTTTTCCAGTCGAGTTACTCGCAGCAAGGTTATCAAGTTTTGCAAAGTTCAATGGAGCCACCATACCGAGGCGGAAGCCACTTGGGAACGAGAGAAGATCTTTGCAAGGACCACCCAAACCTTTTTGCAAACCAACCCGAATCTCGAGGGCGAGATTCTTCTTAAGAGGGGTAGGTTTTGTAACATCCCAATTTTCAATTTGGATGTTATACATAGATCATCATTTGCATATCATATTTACTCTTGCATTTTGTTGTGATCCTAGAAATCTTAAGCAACTCAAGGACCCAAGGAGAGAGTTGGAGGTTTCACAAAATTCATATTTGAATTTATTTCAAATTTAAAAAGAGGATCAATTTGATTTTTATTATTTTCTCTCCAATTATTTCCAATATTACAAAAAAATGAGAGAAGATAATATGACTTCTTCAACCTAAGTGAAATATTGGAGAAAGAATTTTAAATCAAATTATTATTTTATTGGTATTTTATTTGCTATTTTATTTGAATTAGAAAAATATTACAATTTTGAAAATTGCATTTTAGTCCAGAAAAATGTTCATCTTGTCCTAAATATTAGGTTTGGACGGTGAAAATTGTTTCTAGAATTTTCAGAATTTTTTTATGTTTATTTAGGATTTTTCTCTTTGGCGGAATTATTTAAAAAAAATCAGACCGGCTGGGCCGAAGCCCAGTCGGCCCAGCGCCGCGCCAGCGTGCGAGCGTCGGACTCCTGCTAGAGTCCGGGTCGGTCTCGACTTCCATGCCGCCCCCTCGCGCAAGCCGCACCCCCCGCCCCCCCTCCCACGAGGCCCCTTTAAATACCCCGCCGCCCCGCCGCCTATCCCCCTCAACCCGCAGTCGCCGCCGCCCTAACCCGCAGCTGCCACCGCCGCCGAGTCGCGCCGCTGATGCCCGCCGCCGCCCGCATAGCCGCCGCCGCCCGCGTAGCAGCCCCCTCTCGCCACCGCCGACACCGAGCCGCCGCCGCCTTCTTCCGCCGTTGACCGTCGCTGTTTTTTTTGGATGAACCCGTATAACCTCGATTTGTCCCGGTTTTTTTAGGTTTTCTCTGTTCTTTTAGATTAGATCGGTTTTTTTGTTTTCCTATTTATTGAACATTCATTCGTTCGTTTGTTTTAGCGAATGGTTTCGTCGGATTACTTCTGTTAGCGAACGTTCGCGCCGTAGTATTTTTCTTTTTAGTTTATTTTCGGCCAGGGACCTATCCGTGAATAGTTTTATCGCGATTTAGCCCCTGAACTTAAAACTAGCATAACTTTTTACTCGTTTATCCAAATTAGATGAAACCAGCGCCTAAATCTTCATATCGTTCTGTTCTTTACAGTTAACCAACTTGAACATGATTTTGGTACAGTAAAATTTGAGTTTAGTTCAGATTAATAAACGATGTTGTTTCGTTCGTATTTTGAGTTTTGTTTCTCCATTTGAGTTGTTTCTTTTTGCAAATCGTAGCTAATCACATGTACCTACTATTAAGATCTAATCCACATGATAATTTTGCTATTAGGTTTGACTTTTGTTGGTTTAAGCCGTTTGCTTGTTTCGTGTTTGATTTGGATCTTTTCTCGGTTTTCTTGTTGTTTCGTTTGAGTGATTGCTTATGTATGCTACTATTTGTATACGCTAGATTACCCAGAGTGTGAAGTTTGTTACTACGAATCTCTAGAGTTTGCAGATCGTTAGCAAGGCAAGTTACACTTTGATCATACTCTTTTATACCCAGTTTTTACTATGCATTAGCATTACCCCTCAAACAATTGTATGAGTAGGATTGGGAACATGTGGTTTGGTTGTATTGCTTGAGGTAGGAACCTAACACCTTTTGATCACCCCAGGTATACGTTATGCTTATTTATTGCTTAGCCCTTCTCGTAGACGGGGATTGGATCATGATTTTCACATGGAAGTTTTTGAGAGTTATTAATTATGGATAACACTAAGGTGGCAACTTTAATATACATCTAGGTGGATTGGTTGAGGCACCTGGGGAACCCAGTGTTGCCTATTTTGGGAAATCTCGGAGTACACGTGTGATTTTTCCTACGGTTCGCCACCCAGGCTCAAAGGGATCATAAGATTATTCATGCTAGAAACTTCCGTGTGCAGCCACAAGCCATTATGGGCTCTGGCATAGTTGAGTAAGTTGTGTGAGCTCTTGAAGAGGTGGACTAGCAGATGTAGGGAAAAGTAGGTGTACCGGTCCACCCGGAATAGAGAGTTAATGTTTCAGAAAGACTATGTCTCGATCATCCGATCATGGATGCGATCGAGTCTTGTGGGGAAAAGTGTGCAAATCTCTGCAGTGTGTATAAACTAATCATGGATAGTTGTGTCCCCGGTTATGGACATCTTGAGTATCTGGTACTTGAATTATTGATGTGATCTCATCACTTTACTTAATGAATTGATTGGGTTAATGATGATACTTTTAATTGGGATTTGAGTTCGGGTTACCTTCTCAAATATTGGGCAACTTGGGAGTAGTTAAATAAACTTATTCCTTTGTTGTAGGGAAAAACTAGCTTTATGCAAAACCATGAACTTACAGCCTCCACCAGCCAAATATTGCATGTAGATATAATTCTTGCATTTCATTGCTTTACAGTGTAACCCTGCCAGCATATTCAATGTGCTGACCTACATGGCTGCAATGTCTCATGTTACAGACTACTCAGATGACGAATAAGGTGCGGTAGGTCGTTGTTTTGCACTCAGCTATGCCATTGGAGTTGATGGACTCATTTACCTTTGAAGCTTCCGCAGTTATTTAGTTTAGATGGCCTCCAGCCATGATATTTTTGTGTAATCATACTCTTTATGAGGACTCGATGTAATAAGTGTGTGATTGAACTCTGTTATAATTCCTCAAGTACTGTCTATGTCAGCATTACCGATCCAGGGATGAGACTGATGCACAGAGACTTCGGTCTATTCGGATCGTGGTTGCTACAGAAGAGGTACGGTTTCTCCAACACCAAGCTTCAACGACTCAAACACCTTCTACCTCAACCAAGCCATCTACAAACAACGGCGACAAGTGGAGTTACAAGAAAACTTCGACAACTTCAATTCATCCTCCTACTACAAGCAACTTCAAGCTGCACGTGTCATCATCTACTCCAATCGATGAGACCGTCAACATAAGTTCTATCAAGTGTTTCACTTGCGGCGGCCGAGGACACAAGTCCTTTGAGTGTACCAACAAGCGCACCATGATCCTCAACGATGATGGAACATATGACTCCATGAGTGAAGAGGAGATGGAAGCCCTTGAGCAAGTGACCATGCACCAGAGCATGAACAAAGATGAAGATGATCAAGTATTTTGTGATGAGGATTCAAGCCCCGCTCTCGTTGTCTCCAAAGTCTTGACTCTTCAACATCAACAAGACAAAGACCAAAGATTCCACATCTTCCACACTAAGGCCGGCATCAATGGAAGGTCCGTCAAGGTCATCATCGATGGAGGTAGTTGTCACAACTTGGCAAGTGAAGAACTATGCTCCACGCTCCAATTGGTCAAGATGAAGCACCCGCACCCATACAAGGTCCAATGGCTAACCGATTCCAGCACTATCCAAGTTGAGCATACGGCCAAAGTCTCCTTCAAAATTGGAGCATATGAAGACACTTTGGAGTGTGATGTCGTCCCGATGTTCGTTTGCCACCTCCTTCTTGGTCGACCATGGCAATTTGACCGCGGCGTCATCCACAACGGGCGTACCAATCACTATAGCTTCAAGATGAAAGGTACGGAGTACGTGCTACAACCTATGTCTCCAAGTCAAGTGATCACCGACAAGCAAGCCACCATCATGGAGAAAAAAGTGAGAGAGTGACCCACCCAAAAGAAAGTGAGTGCCACAAGCCTAAATCAAGTGCCTCCACACGATGAGCGACAAGAAGAACTTAGTCCTATTTGCCACCAAAAGTGAGATGAGAGAAGTGTGTGAGAACCCATCAAGTGTTATGCACTATGTCCTCGTGTGCAAGGACGAGGCACCGAAAACTAACACCTCTCACGATCTACCTTTAGTGTTGTCTTCTCTTTTGCAGGAATTCCAAGATGTTTTCCCTGATGAGCTACCTCCGGGTCTACATCCACTATGAGGCATTGAGCAACGAATCAATCTCATCCCCGGAGCACCTCTACCTAACAAAGCTCCCTACCGCGAGATCCAACGGAAAGTACAACAACTCATCGATAACGATCAAGTATGTGAAAGCTTGAGCCCTTGTGCCATTCCGGTCATACTTGTTCCAAAGAAAGGCGGTACTTGTCGCATGGTTTCCGATTGTCGTCCCATCAATGCTATCACCATTAGATATCGTTACCCTATTCCATGCTTAGATGATATGCTTGATGAGCTTAGCGGAGCCACCATTTTCTCTAAGATTGATCTTAAGAGTGGCTACTATCAAATACGCATCCAAGAAGGTGATGAATGGAAAACCGCATTTAAGACCAAATTTGGCTTATATGAATGGCTAGTTATGCCAATGGGTTTATCCAGAGCACCTGGTACTTTCATGCGAGTCATGCACTTTGTTCTTCGTCCCTATATTGGTGTATTTGTTGTGGTCTATTTTGATGATATTCTTGTCTTTAGCAAATCCCTCAAAGATCATGTCGCTCATCTTAGAACTATGTTGCAAACCGTTAGGAAAGAGCGACTTTATGCTAATATGGACAAATGCCTTTCTGGTCTTGATAAGCTTGTTTTCTTGGGTTTTGTTGTGTCTTCTAAGGGTGTTCATGTAGATGAATCTAAGATCAATGATATTAAAACTTGGCCTCAACCAACAAACTTGCAACAAGTGCGTAGTTTTCTTGGTTTAGCCGGTTTCTATCGTATATTTGTGAAGGATTTTAGCACCATTGCTTCAACTTTACATTCCTTGAGTAAGAAAAATGCTCCATTTGTTTGGGGACCATCCCAAGATACCGCATTTAATGAGCTTAAGAATTTGCTTACTCATGCTCCCGTGCTTGCATTACCCAACTTTTACAAACCTTTTGAAATTCATTTTGATACTAGTGGTAGTGGCATGGGAGGTGTGTTAATGCAAGAGAAGCGCCCCATAGCATACTTTGATGAGAAACTTTCTGGAGCACAAGTTAATTACCCCATCTATGACAAAGAGTTATATGCTTTAGTGCGAGTTTTGCGTGAATGGGACCATTATCTTCATCCTCATGAATTTATCATTCATACCGATCATGAAAAGCTTAAGTACTTAAAAGGACAAACTAAGTTGAACAAGCATCACGCTAAATGGAGTGAATTCATTGAGTCATTTCCTTATGTCATCAAGTACATCAAGGGTAAGGAAAATGTAATGGCAGATGCTCTTTTCCGCATATGCATGCTTGTCACTAAACTTGAATTGAATGTCATTGGCTTTGAGCACATAAAAGACTTGTATGCGCATGATCCTACTTTTGCTATTCCTTTTGCCAAGTGTTTGACACATACATCTTGGGAATGATATTACATCAAGGATGATTATCTTATGAGAGCTAACAAACTTTGCATTCCGAGTCTTCTCTTCGTTTGCTCCTTTTGCAAGAGGCTCATGGGGGCAGACTCACGGGACACTTTGGACGCGAGAAGACATTTGCCACACTCTCAAAAAACTACTTTTGGCCCAAGATGTTCCGCGACGTCTCACGATTCACCAACTAATGCTCTACATGTCGCAAAGCTAAGTCAAAAGCTCAATCCCATGGTCTTTACATGCCTCTTCCTATTCCTTATCAACCTTGGGAAGACATTAGCATGGACTTTGTACTTGGTTTGCCTAGAACTCAAAATGGAAAGGATTATGTGTTTGTTGTTGTGGACCGATTCTCCAAGATGGCTCATTTTATCCCATGCAACAAGATAGGCGATGCTTCACATATTACAAATCTTTTTTGTAGGGAAATATTGCGCCTCCATGGAGTGCCAAAGACGAGTGTCTCGGACCGCGACGTCAAGTTCTTGAGTTACTTTTGGAAGACTCTATGTGCCAAGCTCGGAATCAAGCTCTTGTTCTCTTCGGCATACCATCCTCAAACCGACGGCCAAACGGAGGTGATGAACCGTACACTCTCCACTCTACTTCACGTGTTGATCAAGAGGAACATCAAGGAGTGGGAGGAGTCCCTACTCATCGCCGAGTACACCTACAACCGCGCAATACATTCGACTACCAGCAAGTCCCCCTTTGAGGTCATCTACGGTTTCAAACAGTTGTCCCCATTGGACATTCTACCTCTTCCACTCCAAGAGCGCACCAACATGGACGTGAGTGCACGAGCAAGCTACCTCAAGAAGATGCATGAAGATGCAAGGCACACCATCGAGCGCTAAGTACAATGACTCGCGACCAAGCTCAACATCAACAAGCAACCCATGATATTCAACATCGGAGATCTTGTGTGGCTACACCTTCGCAAGGACCATTTCCCCAACGAACGCAAGTCCAAACTTCTACCCTGAGCTGATGGACCCTTCAAGGTGCTTGCACGCTACAACAACAATGTTTACAAGATCGACATCCCAAGCAACAAGTACAACGTAAGCGACATCTTCAATGTCAAAGACCTTTCGCCATACCATGGTGATGAAGCTTTCGATCCGGGGTCAGATCTTTCCCAAGGGGGGGAGATGATGCGGAGCATCCCACGATCATCCCCATGGACGTATCTACATCTCCCACGACACCACTTGGACCAATGATAAGAGCTCGAGCAAAGGCTATCAAAGATAAGGTGAACTCGCTCCTCTCCGAACTACCCCTTCCTACACATGAGACATGGCTACTACCTCGAGCGGAAACACTATGTGTGATCATATACTTAGAAGAAGGCCACGGTACAGCTACATCCAATGGCCAAGACGGTGAGGACACCGAGTATGAAGGACTAGAAGAAGAGCCCCTGAAGAAGCTCCAGCGAGCGGACGTCTGCCCAGGACCGAACGTCCAGCGGTTGACACTCCAGCCAGCAGACGTCCGACTAGGACCAGACGTCCGGCGCCTGAAGGCCCAGCCGACGAGTGCTACAGCGAACACTATCCAGCGAGCGGACGACCGAACCCACCGGACGACCGGCCACATCGGATGTCCGACAACTTGATCACAGAACAAAATTAGCAGAAGTCTGAGCTCTACCGGACGTCCGGACGACTGATAGAGACCGGACATTCGGACGACCGATAGAGACTGGACGTCCCCTGCCTGTGTGTGTGCAGCTTTGGGCCCGAAGCCCATGTACCCCTTCATTCCACCCCCTTTTGCACTTAGACTATAAATAGAACTCCTCCTCCTCCTAGTTAGGGTTAGCATTGTGATAGCTCATATTTGAGATAGAGCTTTGCTCATCCACTCGGTTACTTCTCCATCAGAGTTGAGTGCCTCTTCGAAGAACATCCCCAAAGCGGATTCAAGACCCCTTTATGGGAAGACCCTTCAAGACCTCCTCACGGAGAAGACCCTTTGTACCGTCCCTTGTTGACTTTGAATCGTGTATCACTCTTTGTGTTTAGAGGATCTAGCATATGTGTGACTATATCTTGTTGGTTGAGTGATTTCTCTCATGTTTCTCTCGTGATTCCCTCGTATTCCCCTCGTTTCCCCTCTCGTGTTCTTCATGTTCTTGGTAGGATTCCCTCCAGACGTGAAAGATTGGGCATCTAGGGTTCTACCCTACATCACTTAGCTTTTTGACATGTAGTGCAGCAAGCAATAAAACGCTCAACATCCCGTCTCATCTTTGGCCAAAAGAAATGTGTAGCAAGTACATCCTCCGTCTTCTTCACACCAAAGTGTTCCATTAATCCTCCTCCATGCGCCTCCTGCAACAACAAAAGATGAATGGAGCTAGCTGGAATGCATAGCTTGCTAGCACGGAACACAAACCCATCATTAACGACGAACTTGTTCCACATTCTTCCTTCTTTACAATTCTGCATTACATCTTTAAAATCAGCATCATGCACATTTTGATCTTTGATGGTCTCCAAACCAAATATTTTGAAGTCAAGTTGTGAAAGCATAGTCTAGTGATGAGACAATGCATCAGCAATAACATTTTCTTTACCCCTCTTGTGTTTAATGACATAAGGGAAAGTCTCAATGAATTCAACTCATTTAGCATGTGTACGATTCAGTTTAGCTTGACTTTTAATATGTTTCAAAGATTCATGATCAGAATGTATAACAAATTCTTTGGGCCATAAATAATGTTGCCATGTTTCTGAAGTCTAAACAAGAGCATATAATTCTTTATCATTAGTAGAATAATTCAGACTAGGCCCACTCAATTTTTCAGAAAAGTATGCAACACGTTATCCCATCTTGTAATGACACACCTCCTAATCCAATTCCACTAGCATCACATCCAAGCTCAAAAGTCTTATTAAAATCAGGAAGTTGGAGTAAAGGAGCATGTGTCAACTTATCTTTCAATACCGTGAAGGCTTCTTCCTGTGCGGTACCCCAAACAAAAGGCACATCCTTCTTTGTAAGCTCATTGAGAGGTGCAACAATGGTGCGGACATCTCTCACAAAATGCCTATAGAATCCAGCAAGGCCAAGAAAACTCCTCACTTGTGTGACCGTTTTGGGCTGCGGCCAACTCTCAATAGCTTCAATCTTGGCTTTATCAACTTCAATTCCCTGCGGAGTAACAACATAGCCAAGAAAAGATACTCGATCAGTGCAAAAGGTGCACTTCCCAAGGTTACCAAAAAACGTGCATCACGTAGAGAAATAAAAACAGCATGTAAATGTTCCAAATGTTCCTCCAAAGATCTGCTATAAATCAGTATATCATTAGACTACCACAAATCGTCCAATGAAAGCACGTAAAACTTCATTCATTAATCTCATGAAAGTACTAGGTGCATTAGTTAACCCATAGGGCATGACTAACCACTCATATAATCCAAACTTAGTTTTAAATGTTGTTTTCCATTCATCTCCCAATTTCATACAAATTTGATGGTATCCACTATGCAAATCAACTTTGGAGAATATTGTAGAGCCACTCAATTCATCAAGCATGTCATCTAGCCTAGGAATAGGATGACGATAACGAATAGTAATATTATTAATGCCTCTACAATCAACACACATACATGATGTACCATCCTTTTTTGCCAGTAGTATAATAGGAACAACACCATGACTAAGAGATTTGCGTATATAACCTTTGTCGAGCAGCTCCTGTACTTGACGCATAATCTCCTTCGTCTCCTCTAGATTGGTATGGTATGGCGCATGGTTTGGCAGCGAAGCCCGGGAATTAAATTAGTCTGATGCTCAATCCCTGGAATGGGTGGTAATCCTGGTGCCACGTCTTGTGGAAAGACGTCTGCGAACTCCTGCAAAATGTTAGTGACAGCAGGAGGCAAAGAGGAAGGTACATCCTTGAAAGAAAATAATGCCTCTTTGCAAACAAAAGCATAGCAAACAGATTTGCTAAAATCTAGATCATCAATATAAGATTTGGTGGCAAGTAAACATGCACTTTTCAATTTAATTTCAGAAGCAACACTAGATGGTTTATTATTAGGCTTTATTTGTTGCTCAAATTATTTTGCCACAATCTGATTTTCACTCTTATTTTTCTCTTGTTTTGCTTTATTAGCTCTATTAATATCATCTTTCAAAATGGAATCAGGAGTCATAGGAAGCAAAGTAATATTTTTATCCTTATGAACACGAGTATACTGATTGTTTCTACCATGGTATACAAAAGATTTATCAAATTGCCATGGTCTACCAAGTAATAAGGAACATGCTTGCATAGGTACCACATCAGAATCAACATAATCAGCATATGTAGAGATACTAAAATGCACACCAACAGTACGTGTTACCTTAACCTTGACGCTGTTGTTGAACCATTAGATGTAGTAAGGATGTGGATGTGGTCTTGTGGTGAGAGATAGCTTCTCCACCATATCCATGCTATCCAAGTTGTTGCAGCTCCCTCCATCTATAATGACGCGAACAGAATGTTCCTTCACAACTCCCTTTGTATGGAACAAATTATGCCTCTGATTTTGCTCAGCTTGTGTGACCTGCACACTCAAAACATGTTGAGCAACTAAACATTCATACCTGTCAGCATCTTCAGGAGCCATGTATTGCGTCTCATGATCAGAATCATCTCCACCGTGTTCTTCACTTGTAATACGAGCCAAAGTCTCCTCATCATAGTCACTAGCGGACTCATACCCACCATCCTCAGTAGAAATCATCACACGCTTAGATGGGCATTCTCTCGCATAATGACCTCCACCCTTGCAACAATGACAAATAATATCATGTGTTTGCCCTGTGGATGTCATGGATGAAGAAGAGCTCTGTGCGGAACCAAAAGGTGTACTCCTGGCAGATGGTGGTGATGGTGCCTGTTTTCTTGTATCTCGGTTGGAATTGGCGGCTGAAATCAGTGGTGCTGTAGTAGAACGTGTGGGAGTAGAGGATGCATGCGGTGTCCATGATGAAGGTCGACCTGCAGAAAAGTTAGTACACGCCAATACCTGTCAATCTTGCACTTCACGTGCAGCTTTGCAAGCAAGATGGAATAAACGAGTGATATTATTATACTCCTTATATTCTAGAATGGTCCGAATCTCTTTATTTAATCCACCCATAAAACGTGCAAGCATAGCTTCATTATCCTCAACAATACCACATCTAATCATTCCAGTTTGTAATTCCTGATAATATTCTTCTAAAAAAATTCCTTGTCTTAAGCGCTACAATTTTTGAAGTAATTCATGTTGATAATAAGGTGGAACCCAACAAGTACGCATAGCAGTTTTCAAAGCAGCCTAAGTAGTTGGAATATTATTCGGATATAATTTACAATGTTCAGACCACGGCACGCAAGCAAAACTAGTGAAAGCACAAAGAGCAGCAGCAACACGCCTCTCCTCGGGGTATTGTAAACATGTAAATGTTGTTCGGTTTCTAACTCCCCAGTAACATATATATCAGGAACATATCTACCCTCAAATGGTGGAATATTCAATTTTAGTTCAGGAAGATGGTCATGATCTCGTACCTTAGCTGGTAGTGCAGCCCTACCATTGCGATTATATGCCTGTGGATGACCTGGTGTTGGAGATTGCATGTAGTTCTGATTTTGATCAACCTCATCCTCGTAATCGTCCGCATAATTGTCATCCTCCTCGGCACCAGCAGAACCAGTAGCAGGAGCAAAAGAAGCCTCAACAGCAGTAGCAGCACCACCAGAATTCTGTCCTAGCTCAAGGGAAACGTGTTGTGCTCGTCCCACTTGATTTGGAAGGCGATGTTGTTCTTGTTGTAGAGGTGCGACAGGTGCAGCCGGCGGTGGTTGTGGACGACGTGCGAGACTTTCATTAAACTTGTTATCGAGCTTTGTTTCGAACGTCTTCTCAATGCCACCTATCTTCTCCATGGCCTCTTCAAATCTGCTTAGCAAATCTTGCACCTGTCCACTCATCATTTGTTGAAACTATTGGAAACATGCCCTAGAGGCAATAATAAAATGGTTATTATTATATTTCCTTGTTCATGATAATTGTCTATTGTTCATGCTATAATTGTATTAACTGGAACCATAATACATGTGTGAATACATAGACCACAACATGTCCCTAGTGAGCCTCTAGTTGACTAGCTTGTTGATCAATAGATGGTTATGGTTTCCTAACCATGGACATTGGATGTCATTGATAACAGGATCACATCATTAGGAGAATGATGTGATGGACAAGACCCAATCCTAAGCATAGCACAAGATCGTGTAGTTCATTTGCTAAAAGCTTTTCTAGTGTCAAGTATCATTTCCTTAGACCATGAGATTGTGCAACTCCCGGATACCGTAGGAATGCTTTGGGTGTGGCAAACGCCACAACGTAACTGGGTGGCTATAAAGGTGCACTACGGGTATCTCCGAAAGTGTCTATTGGGTTGGCACGAATCGAGACTGGGCTTTGTCACTCCGTGTGACGGAGAGGTATCTCTGGGCCCACTCGGTAATGCATCATCATAATGAGCTCAATGTGACTAAGTAGTTAGTCACGGTATCATGCATTACAGAATGAGTAAAGTGACTTGATGGTAACAAGATTGAACAAGGTATTGGGATACCGACGATCGAATCTCGGGCAAGTAACGTACCGATTAACAAAGGAAATTGTATATGGGATTGCTTGAATCCTTGACATCATGGTTCATCCGATGAGATCATCGTGGAACATGTGGGAGCCAACATGGGTATCCAGATCCCGCTGTTGGTTATTGGCCAGAGAGCTGTCTCGGTCATGTCTGCATGATTCCTGAACCCGTAGGGTCTACACACTTAAGGTTCGGTGATGCTAGAGTTGTTATGGGAATTAGTGTGCAGTTACCGAATGTTGTTTGGAGTCCCGGATGAGATCCCGGACGTCACGAGGAGTTTCGGAATGGTCCGGAGGTAAAGATTTATATATGGGAAGTCCTATTTTGGCCACCCGAAAATGTTCGGGATTTTTCGGTACTGTACCGGGAAGGTTCTAGAAGGTTCCGGAGTGGGGCCCACCTGCATGGGGGGACCCACATGAACGTGGGTAGTGGAGGTAAGGCCCCACACCCCTGGTCAAGGCGCACCAAGATCCCCCCTTAGAAGGAATAATATCATATCCCGAAAGGATCAGATCAAGATCCCTAAAAAGGGGGAGTAACAATCGGTGGGGAAGGAAATGATGGGATTTCTTTCCTCCCACCTTTGCCAACGCCCCAATGGACTTGGAGGGCAAGAAACCAGCCCCCTCCACCCCTATATATAGTGGGGAGGCGCATGGGAGCTTCACCCTTGCCCCTGGCGCAGCCCTCCCCCTCTCCAACTCCACCTCTTCCTCAGTAGTGCTTGGCGAAGCCCTACCGGAGAACTGCAAGCTCCACCACCACGCCGTTGTGCTGCCGGAGCTCTCCCTCAACTTCTCCTCTCCTCTTGCTGGATCAAGAAGGAGGATACATCCCCGGGCTGTACGTGTGTTGAACGCGGAGGCGCCGTCCATTCGGTGCTAGATTGGATCTTCCGCAATTTGAATCGCCGCGAGTACAACTCCATCAACCGCGTTCTTGTAACGCTTACGCTTAGCGATCTTCGAGGGTATGAAGATGCACTCTCTCTCTCTCTCTTGTTGCTAGAATCTCCATAGATTTATCTTGGTGATGCGTAGAAAATTTTGAATTTCTGCTACGTTCCCCAACAGTGGCATCATGAGCTAGGTCTATTGCGTAGATTCTTTGCATGAGTAGAACACAAGTAGTTGTGGGTGTTGGTTTGTTCAATATGCTTACCGTTACTAGTCTTATCTTGATTTGGCGGCATCGTGGGATGAAGCGGCTCGGACCGACCTTACACGTACGCTTACGTGAGACAGGTTCCACCGACTGACATGCACTTGTTGCATAAGGTGGCTAGCGGGTGCCAGTCTCTCCCACTTTAGTTGGATCGGATTCGATGAAAAGGGTCCTTATGAAGGTTAAATAGCAATTGGCATATCACCATTGTGGCTTTTGCATAGGTAAGAAACGTTCTTGCTAGAAACCCATAGCAGCCACGTAAAACATGCAACAACAATTAGAGGACGTCTAACTTGTTTTTCCAGGGTATGCTATGTGATGTGATATGGCCAAAAGAATGTGATGAATGATATATGTGATGTATGAGATTGATCATGTTCTTGTAATAGGAATCACGACTTGCATGTCGATGAGTATGACAACCGGCAGGAGCCATAGGAGTTGTCTTAATTTATTGTATAACCTGCGTGTCATTGAAAACGCCATGTAATTACTTTACTTTATTGCTAACCGTTAGCCATAGTAGTAGAAGTAATAGTTGATGAGACAACTTCATGAAGACACGATGATGGAGATCATGGTGTCATGCCGGTGACGAAGGTGATCATGCCACGCCTCAAAGATGAAGATCAAAGGCGCGAGATGATATTGGCCATATCATGTCACTCTATGATTTGCATGTGATGTTTGTCATGTTTACATCTTATTTGCTTAGAACGACGGTAGCATAAATAAGATGATCCCTCATAAAATTTCAAGAAAGTGTTCCCCCTAACTGTGCACCGTTGCGAAGGTTCGTTGTTTCAAAGCACCACGTGATGATCGGGTGTGATAGATTCTAACGTTCGCATACAACGGGTGTAAGCCAGATTTACACATGCAAAACACTTAGGTTGACTTGACGAGCCTAGCATGTACAGACATGGCCTCAGAACACAAGAGACCGAAAGGTCGAACATGAGTCGTATAGCAGATACGATCAACATGAAGATGTTCACCGATGATGACTAGTCCGTCTCACGTGATGATCGGACACGGCCTAGTTGACTCGGATCATGTATCACTTAGATGACTAGAGGGATGTCTATCTAAGTGGGAGTTCATTAAATAATCGGATGAACTTAATTATCATGAACATAGTCAAAAGGTCTTTGCAAATTATGTCGTAGCTTACGCTTTCTGTTTAAGATATGTTCCTAGAGAAAATTTAGTTGAAAGTTGACAGTAGCAATTATGCGGACTGGGTCTGTATACTGAGGATTGTCCTCATTGCTGCACAGAAGGCTTATGTCCTTAATGCACCGCTCGGTGTGCTGAACCTCGAGCGTCGTTTGTGGATGTTGCAAACATCTGACATACACGTTTTGATGACTACGTGATAGTTCAGTGTGTAATGTTAAACGGTTTATAATTGAGGCACCGAAGACAATTTTGAAACGTCGCAGAACATATGAGATGTTCCAAGAGCTGAAATTGGGATTTCAGGCTCGTGCCCACGTCAAGAGGTATGAGACCTCCGACAAGTTTCTTAACCTGCAAACTAAGGGAGAAAAGCTCAATCATTGAGCATGTGCTCAGATTGTCTGAGTACTACAATCACTTGAATCGAGTGGGAGTTAATCCTCCAGATGAGATAGTGATGGTTCTCCGTAGTCACTACCACCAAGCTATTAGAGCTTTGTGATGAACTATAACATATCAGGGATAGACATGATGATCCTTGAGCAATTCGCGATGTTTGACACCGCGAAAGTAGAAATCAAGTAGGAGCATCAATTGTTGATGGTTAGTAAAACCACTAGTTTCAAGAAGGGCAAGGGCAAGAAGGGATACTTCATGAAATGGCAAATTAGTTGCTGCTCTAGTGAAGAAACCCAAGGTTGAACCCAAACCCGAGACTAAGTGCTTCTGTAATGAGGGAACGGTCACTGAAGCAGAACTACCCTAGATACTTGGTAGATGAGAAGGCTGGCAAGGTTGACAGAAGTATATTGGATATACATTATATTAAATGTGTACTTTAGTAGTACTCCTAGTAGCACCAGGGTATTAAGATACCGGTTCGGTTGCTAAGTGTTAGTAAATCGAAATAAAAGAGCTACGGAATAAACGGAGACTAGCTGAAGGTGAAATGACGATGTGTGTTGGAAGTGTTTCCAAGGTTGATGTGATCAAGCATCGCATGCTCCCTCTACCATCGAGATTGGTGTTAAATCTAAATAATTGGTTTTTGGTGTTTGTGTTGAGCATAGACATGATTAGATTATGTTTATCGCAATACGGTTATTCATTTAAGGAGAATAATGGTTACTTTGTTTATTTCAACAATACCTTCAATGGTCTTGCACCTAAAATGAATGGTTTGTTGAATCTCGATCGTAGTGATACACATGTTCATACCAAAAGATATAAGATAGTAATGATAGTACCACATACTTGTGGCACTGCCACTTGAGTCATATTGGTATAAAATGCATGAAGAAGCTCCATGTTGATGGATCTTTGGACTCACTCGTTTTTAAAAAGATTGAGACATGCGAACCATGTCTATTGGTATATATGCATGAAGAAACTCCATGCAGATGGATCGTTTGGACTCACTTGATTTTGAATCACTTGAGACATGCAAATCATACCACATGGGCAAGATGACTGAAAGGCCTCGTTTTTCAATGAGATGAAACAAGAGAGCAACTTGTTGGAAGTAATACATTTGATGTGTGCAATCCAATGAGTGCTGAGGCACGCAGTGAATATCGTTATGCTCTTACTTCACAGATGATTTGAGTAGATTCTAAGTATATTTACTTGATGAAACACGAGTCTGAATTATTGAAAGGTTCAAGCAATTTCAGAGTGAAGTTGAAGATCATCGTGGCAAGAGGATAAAATGTCTATGATATGATCATAGAGATGAATATCTGAGTTATGAGTTTGGTACACAATTAAGACATTGTGGAAATTGTTTCACAACTAATACCGCCTGGAACACCATAGTGTGATGGTGTGTCCGAACATCATAGCTGCACCCTATTGGATATGGTGCATACCATGATGTCTCTTATCGAATTACCACTATCGTTTATGGGTTAGGCATTAGAGACAACCACATTCACTTCAAATAGGGCACCACGTAATTCCGTTGAGATGACAGCGTATGAACTATGGTTTAGAGAAACCTAAGCTGTCATTTCTTAAAAGTTTGGGGCTGAGAAGCTTATGTGGAAAAGTTTTAGCCTGATAAGCTCAAACCCAAAGCGGATAAATGCATCTTCATAGGACACCCAAAACAGTTGGGTATACCTCCTATTTCAGATCCGGAAGCAAAAGTGATTGTTTCTAGAAACGGGTCCTTTCTCGAGGAAAGGTTTCTCTTGAAAGAATTGAGTGGGAGGATGGTGGAGACTTGATGAGGTTATTGAACCATCACTTCAACCAATCTGTAGCAGGGCACAGGAAGTTGTTCCTGTGGCGCCTACACCAGTTGAAGTGGAAGCTGATGATAGTGATCATGAAACTTCGGATCAAGTCACTACCAAACCTCGTAGGTCGACAAGGACGCGTACTGCTTCGGAGTGGTACGGTAATCCTGTCTTGGAGGTCATGTTGCTAGACAACAATGAACCTACGAGCTGTGGAGAAGCGATGGTGGGCCCGGATTCCGACAAATGGCTCGAGGCCATAAAATCCGAGAGAGGATCCATGTATAAAACAAAGTGTAGACTTTGGAAGAACTACTTGATGGTCGTAAGGCTGTTGGGTACAGATGGATTTTAAAAGGGAAGACGGACAACGATGGTAAGTGTCACCATTAAGGAAGCTCGACTTGTCGCTAAGATGTTTTCCGACAAGTTCAAGGAGTTGACTACGATGAGACTTTCTCACTCGTAGCGATGCTAAGAGTCTGTTGAAATTATATTAGCAGTTCCTGCATTATTTATGAAATCTTGCAGATAGGATGTCAAAACATTGTTTCCTCAATGATTTTCTTGAGGAAAGGTTGTATGTGATACAACCAGAAAGTTTTTGTCAATCCTAAAAGATGCTAACAAGTATGCAAAGCTCCAGCAATCCTTTAAGGACTGGAGTAAGCATCTCGGAGTTGGAATATACGCTTTGATGAGATGATCAAAGATTTTGGGTTTATACAAAGTTTATGAGAAACTTGTATTTCCAAAGAAGTGAGTGGGATCACTATAGCATTTCTAATGAGTATATGTTGTTGACATATTGTTGATATAAAATGATGTAGAATTTCTGGAAAGCATATAGGGTTATTTGAAAAGTATTTTTCAATGGAAAACCTGGATTAAACTACTTGAACATTGAGCATCAAGATCTATAAGGGTAGATCAAAATCGCTTGATAGTACTTTCAAATGAGTACGCACCGTGACAAGATTTTGAAGGAGTTCAAAATAGATTAGCCAAGAAGGAGTTCCTCGCTGTGTTATAAGGTGTGAGTATTGAGTAAGACTCAAGACCTGACCACGGCAGAAGAGAGAGAAAGGACGAAGGTCGTCCCCTATGCTTTAGACGTAGGCTCCACAGTATGCTATGTTGTGTACCTCACATAAAGTGTGCCTTGCCATGAGTCATCAAGGGGTACAAGTGTGATCCAGGAATGGATCACATGACAGCGGTCAAGGTTATCCTTAGTAACTAGTGGACTAAGGAATTTTCTCGATTATGGAGGTGGTAAAAGAGTTCGTCGTAAAGGGTTACACCGATGCAAACTTTGACGCTAATCTGGATGACTCTGAGTAGTAGACCAGATTTGTATAGTAGAGCAGTTATTTGGAATAGTTCCAAATAGCGCGTGGTAGATGCATCTAGGAGATGACATAAAGATTTGTAAAGCACACACGGATCTGAAAGATTCAGACCCGTTGACTAATAACCTCTCTCACAAGCGAGATATGATCAAACCCAATGGGTGTTGGATTCATTACAATCACATAGTGATGTGAACTAGATTATTGACTCTAGTGTAAGTGGGAGACTGTTGGAAATATGCCCTAGAGGCAATAATAAAATGGTTATTGTTATATTTCCTTGTTCATGATAATTGTCTATTGTTCATGCTATAATTGAATTAATTGGAAACCGTAATACATGTGTGAATACATAGACCACAACATGTCCCTAGTGAGCCTCTAGTTGACTAGCTCGTTGATCAATAGATGGTTATGGTTTCCTGACCATGGACATTGGATGTCATTGATAACAGGATCACATCATTAGGAGAATGATGTGATGGACAAGACCCAATCCTAAGCATAGCACAAGATCGTGTAGTTCGTTTGCTAAAAGCTTTTCTAATGTCAAGTATCATTTCCTTAGACCATGAGATTGTGCAACTCCCGGATACCGTAGGAATGCTTTGGGTGTGGCAAACATCACAACGTAACTGGGTGGCTATAAAGGTGCACTGCGGGTATCTTCGAAAGTGTCTGTTGGGTTGGCACGAATCGAGACTGGGATTTGTCACTCCGTGTGACGGAGAGGTATCTCTGGGCCCACTCGGTAATGCATCATCATAATGAGCTCAATGTGACTAAGTAGTTAGTCATGGTATCATGCATTACGCAACGAGTAAAGTGACTTGCCGGTAACAAGATTGAACGAGGTATTGGGATACCGACGATCGAATCTTTGGCAAGTAACATACCGATTGACAAAGGAAATTGTATACGGGATTGCTTGAATCCTTGACATCGTGGTTCATCCGATGAGATCATCGTGGAACATGTGGGAACCAACATGGGTATCCAGATCCCGCTGTTGGTTATTGTCCAGAGAGCTGTCTCGGTCATGTCTGCATGATTCCTGAACCCGTAGGGTCTACACACTTAAGGTTCGGTGATGCTAGAGTTGTTATGGGAATTAGTGTGCAGTTACCGAATGTTGTTTGGAGTCCCGGATGAGATCCCGGACGTCACGAGGAGTTTCGGAATGGTCCGTAGGTAAAGATTTATATATGGGAAGTCCTATTTTGGCCACCCGAAAATGTTCGGGATTTTTCGGTATTGTACCGGGAAGGTTCTAGAAGGTTCCGGAGTGGGGCCCACCTGCATGGGGGGACCCACATGAACGTGGGTAGTGTAGGAAAGGCCCCACACCCCTGGTCAAGGCGCACCAAGATCCCCCCTTAGAAGGAATAATATCATATCCCGAAAGGATAAGATCAAGATCCCTAAAAAGGGGGGATAACAATCGGTGGGGAAGGAAATGATGGGATTTCTTTCCTCCCACCTTTGCCAACGCCCCAATGGACTTGCAAGGCAATAAACCAGCCCCCTCCACCCCTATATATAGTGGGAAGGCGCATGGGAGCTTCACCCTTGCCCCTGGCGCAGCCCTCCCCCTCTCCAACTCCACCTCTTCCTCAGTAGTGCTTGGCGAAGCCCTACCGGAGAATTGCAAGCTCCACCACCACGCCGTCGTGCTGCCGGAGCTCTCCCTCAACTTCTCCTCTCCCCTTGCTGGATCAAGAAGGAGGAGACATCCCCGGGCTGTACGTGTGTTGAACGCGGAGGCGCCGTCCATTCGGCGCTAGATCGGATCTTCCGCAATTTGAATCGCCGCGAGTACAACTCCATCAACCGCGTTCTTGTAACGCTTACGCTTAGCGATCTTCAAGGGTATGAAGATGCACTCCCTCTCTCTCTCTTTGCTAGAATCTCCATAGATTGATCTTGGTGATGCGTAGAAAATTTTGAATTTCTGCTATGTTCCCCAACAGAAACTTATCATGTAGCTGTTTGTTTGTCATGTTCTCCCAATCGGTCTCATCGGCTTGTGATCCTGCCATGGTTAGAAACAATAGAAACGCACAAGAATATGATCCTACAGACTACTAGGAAGTGGTGGTGGTGTGCCACAAATCCGTCAAGCAAATCTCAAATTCTTACCAGTTCTTACCCAGCGGCAGGTGGTGATTGGCAACCATTGTAGTCAAAACTCCCAAAGCTTGGATAGAGTGATGGCGAGGGAGAGTCACACACATGACATATATATATATATGTGGATCTGGGAAGGCTTATGATATGGTCGCAAAAATGGTTAGCAATAATCAATTCAGAGATGCAAAGTTGAATAAACGCTCAACGACGCTACTATGCTGGTCCTAGGCTAGACCGTGCTAGAGACGTGAGCCTAGAACACTAATAAAATCACGGCGCGACACGTAATAAATGGAGGAGCACACTTGAAAAAAATCCTTTTTCACTTTTTTTGCACTTTTTTCCTCTTTTTTTTGCTCCGCAACAGTTTTTTTCGAAAAATTCTACAAATGGTCTAAAAACTGCCTAGCTAGAATTTTCTAGACTTAATATTTTTTTTTGAAACTGGAACTATTTTTCTTGTACGGGTGGCACTTATGTTGGGAAGTCCGACTTGGTCACGACTCGGAGTATGGCATGATCTGTAAATCGAAAACAAAGCAACAAATGCTAGACTCAGACTAGGACTGGTGGCGGAGATGAATCTAGTGGAAACTCGGACTGGTGGCGGATATATGTAGGGCGGTGGAACATGGACTGGTGGCGAATCTGTGATGGAGGTGGACTCGGATTATCGTGATGGCGGTGAATATGTGGTATATAGCGGTGATGACATTGGTGGTATATGGCAGCGGCAATGACAATGGTGGTATATGGCAGCGGTGAAGATGATGGTAGTATATGGCAGCGGTGATCACGATGGTGGTATATGGCAGCGGTGATGATGATGGAGCGGCAGCGGCATGACAACTTGTGAACAAAACTCGAAACTCTAAAGGACTGGACACTAAGACCAGCAACTCGACATGATGATGCAACCACAAATTAAACAAAGCAAAAACTCTAAAAAGATTATGCAAAGGCTCAGATTGGTTCGGATAAAATGAACTAACCCTAAATTTTTTTGGCTTTTTCGTGGACTATAGATATGAAGAACAAACTCGGTCTAAACTAAGAAAAACTGTAAAATCTCACCGAGCAACCTGGAAATCTGATACCACTTGATAGAGGCAAAGGTGTCCCGTCTTTTGATGAGATGGTGGCTATCGTTTTAGTGGAAGTCAACTTTGACGATCTGACTACGAATGTGTGAGGACGTCACGCCTTAGCAATCGCTAAACCAACTCCGAGAGGTTACTGACCACACCGGAGCACGATCAACCTGACCATGAAGGTCTATTTCCTGCAAGCAAACGAAGAAAAAGCAAGAAACTAAGATTCCAATCTGGATATTGCGAATAAAAGAGGAAAGCTTTATTAATGAAGGTGTGGTTCTGTGACGTCTTGGTCTGGTCGTTGAATACAAATGAAGTATGCGGAGTTGCAGCTATGGAGAACTTTTAATCTAAACAAAACCCAAAGTCTAAGCAGTGCCCTAAGGGCTGTATATATGAAGGAAGAGGGGGGAAATTTCGTGGCCCTTGGGGGAGGGGTCCGAAACCAAGCTTATCTCTTGTTTCCCCACACATACGGACTCTAAAAATAGCCTATACTTATGTATTTTGAAATTACATGGGCCTGGCCCAATAATAAGGTGATGCAGCACCTAGAAAAGCCTCTGGACGAAATTTGTGAAGTGGCATCTTGTATATTTCGTCCAAGGCTTCATGCACTCATTATGGTGGCTTTAAAGTCCTGAAATCATCACTTGTAACTCCGTTCTTGTTCCCCTTGCGCATGCCATCATCTCCAAGCTTGGTCTTGCTCTAGTGTTCTTCCCTCTTATCCATTCCAGGCCCTTCATTTGTAAGAAAAACAAATGTATCCAATTTAGGCAGCATCATATTCTCATCAACATTAGAATCATTACCAAGAAACAAAAGTACCCGATAATTTAATTGGCGTGTGCGAGCTCTAGTAATTGGTACAATATATGTAGCAGTAGGGGTTGTGGGTGTAACAATGGTATTGATGTCCTTATCAGAAAAGAAAGGAAGGAGAAGTGGCGATGATGCAAGATTCATGCATGGAACATGCAACAACATAATATGTATGAAAATCACACCATGCACATGATGGGGATGGAATGCAAAATGACAAGAGGCACAAATGCAATATGACAAAGGTGAGCATGGCAATGAAAAGAATAAACAACATAACAAAACAAGATGAGGCCAAACATGATAGAACCCACAAGAATTGGATGAAGGTCAAGTTGATATATTGCCAAATTGGGGCATGTTACATCTGGGAAATTACAGGGCGTCACCGCCCACTACTGCAGGATGCTGCTAACGCGACACTACGATCAGTGACCCTTCGAGAAACTGTGTGCGATGCAATAATCGCAAACGGTGGTGTCAGAGAACCATAAAAATGTCCAAAACGTTTGCGATGCCGGATGCATCAAACACGAGTCAGATTTTAGTTGTGTGTGCGATGTAGGGCATATGGTTGATTCAGCAGAACTGTTTGCGATGAGGAAGAACAACGGAAATGGGCATCCATATCAATGTGTGTGCGATATACAGCATACGGTTCGCTTCGATGAACTGTTTGCGATGATTGAGGTGAACACAAACAATTCAGGTAACAAGATGTGTGTGATACCCGGCAAATAGGTCGGTAATCAAAATTGTGTGCGATCATTATAGACAGCCCATATGGTCTTTTTTGTGAATTCTGTGTTCCTCAGGGCACACAGTTCAACAAACCAACCTGTGGGCGATAATGTAGAAGATCTATGTCGAATACATATTACTAACCGTCTGGGATGAGATTGACAGGATAAACAGATATATATATATATATATATATATATATATATATATATATATATAGTTTGCTTAATTTAGTCCTTCTTCTTCTTGTTGTTGTTGTTGTTGGATGGCCCCGCAACATTGTCTTGGCGAGAACGCTTCTTGCCGCTGACTGTTGGCTTTTCATCGCCGCCGTCGTCGTCATCGTCGTTGCTGTCGACCTCCTCCTCCTCCTCGTTCGACCATTCCTCCTCATCATCATCGTCGTCCCGATCTTCTTCGTCCTCCGACGGCTCCTCGTCAATCTGGTTGTCGTCTGACGACTCCGGAGGTGGCGTCCCTTCCATGAACCGGATATAATCAAGGTCTGGGCTCGACACCGGACTCATGGAAGACGAGCGGGATGATTCCGGTGTTGACCTTTCATCGGGCGCCAGACTACTGACCGAACTGTCGTCCTCGTTGTTGCTCGACATGGCTGCAGAGTGTGTGCCAGTGTGTAGCGCGGCCTGCCGGGGACGATGAAGATGGTGGACACTTAAGCGGGGTATGCAGAGAAGAGGAACTGCTAATTGAAGCGGGGGTTGACGTATTATCTAACCGCAATTATTTGTACCCAGTCGCTCCAAATTCCCTGGGTTGCGCAGGACTCCTATTGGCTATTTCGCTAGTTTCCTTTTTCAGGACAAAAACAAGGAACGAGTTTTGGGATTTTGCACCGGTAACGGTAAGAATGGAGTAGGACAGTTGGCAAGCAATACACTGAGCTCTTCTTATTAATAAAGCCAGTAATAATCAAACTATAAAGGAAAAGAAAAAAGACAAAGAAAATTATCTGCACGAATCTTTGCGTAACATCAATGGCATAGGAGTACCTAGATGTGCATTATTTAGAGCACATCTAGATGTGCTTTATGTAACACCCCGGTGTAATGATGCTACAGTAACCCCTGGGGTTAAGTTATTCTTTTTGCTAAACAAGTGTTCAATCATAATTGTCTCCTTTCTCTTTTAAATTCCAGTTGAATTCAATTTAATGTTATGAGTGAAATTCAAAATGCTCAGACATGAACACAAAAATGTTCATCATGTGCCAAATAATCCACAACTAATATTGGTGGTGAACCAACATTTTTGCAAAAGGTTTAAGTGGCCTAAGCTACTTAAAGCAGTGACCTAAGCAATAAATTAAATGCCCTTTTTGATTTATAAAATTGGCAACTATTCCAAAAGCCACCCAACCTTTTTGAGGCAGTGCACTTTAATTCTTTGAGTTTGTTTTGGCCAGTGGCATAATTTTGCAAAGTCAATTGTGGCAAAAGAAAAATGCAAAAGCTGCTGGAAAAGAAAAACAAAAAAAAAGAAAAGGAAAGAAGAAGGGGTGGGAGAGCCCCTGGCCTCCCCTTGGGCTTCGGCCCATCCCAGCAGGCCGGCCCACCTCACCAGCCTGGCCGGCCCAGCTCCCCGAAGCGCGCCCCCTTCCTGTTCCCCTGGTGCGCGCCGCTACAGGGGCGCCGTCCCCGCCGAACCACCTCGCCGTCGATGAGGAGGATAAGGTCGACCCCTCCCCTCGACGCCTCGGCCTCCTCCCCAGCTACCCCCACTCCCCTCCGGATTCCCCCTCGAGCACTCCCCTCTCTTGGACCCGAGCGCGCTCGCCGCCGTGCCTCGGCTGTCCTCGCGGCCACCGAGCCCCATTCGCCTCGCCATCGAGCCCATCGTCTCCGCCGCCGTCGTCTACCCAGTCCCCGTCCATGAGCGCGAGCCGGGAGCCACTACGGGGAGCGGATCGAGCAGCCCCCTTTCTCCTCTGTCGCCGGTGACCGCCGTCATCTCCGGCCACCTCTGCGCTCCTAAGCTGTCGCAGGCTTTTCGTAGCCGGTCGGTGAGCTCCTCCCTCCCTCCTTTCTTCTCCTCTCACCGCTTCGCCCTCCCTAGCTCACTCGCCGCAGCTGCAGTAGCTCACCGCCGCCTAGACCCGCAGTCGTCGTGGCCACGCTCACCATCGAGCTCAACCGAGCACTGCACCGTGCCCAGCACGCTCCGAGCAGCCTGACACACATGCCAGTTGCCCCTGTCGTGCCCTACTTCGACGAGTTCGAGCTCGCCCGAGCTTCGGCGTCCGCCGCGGTCGACGCCACCGTCAACACCGTCCATCCCAGCCTCGGCTGAGACCTTGAATGGGTGCGCCCGACCCCCTGCTTTTGAACGCGCTGCCCCACGCTGCTTTTGAGCGCCCGTAGCCCCGTCCCCGATGATGCCCGAAGCCAACCGCCGCCCACGCGCACTGCTGGCGCCGATTCCGGCCAAGTCCGGTGATGCTACGGCCACCACTGGACGCGGCGCTGAGAGCTCGTTCGTATGAGCCTAGCCCCGCTCCTCCCCGAGCCCTGTACGCGTTTTCCGGCGAGGTCCGGCGCCCCTCCGCCGCGGGAACGCTCACCGGAGCTCCCCAACACCGGCGCCGACGTGGACGTCCGGGTCCACCTCGCCAGGTCACTGCCCCGTGGCCCCAGTGGCCCGGCTAGCCCTGTTGACCTAGTCAATGGCTGACTAGGCATGGCCCAGTCACTGCCAGTGGGTCCCCCGTGGACCCTGTTGACTAGTCAACTAGTCTGTTGACCGCTGATGCAACAATGACGCCATGATGACGTCATATTTCCTTTTCTGTTAATATAAATAATTCCAGAATATTGTTTAAACTTTAAAAATTCATAGAAAATAAACCGTAACTCTGATGAAAATGTTTTCTATATGAAAGTTGCTCAGAAAAATCCAACGAATCCGAATACGCGGTCCGTTCATCTGTCACATGCCCCTAGCATGCTGAACATGGAACTTTCCCCCTCCGGTCATCTGTCTGACACAGGTCCGGAACCGGGAACACCTTCCCGGTTGATTTCCCCCTTCACCTATAACGTCTAGGACCGCGTTAGAGCACGCTTAGCGCTACGTATCATCATGTCATGCTTAGTGTTACCTCTGTTTGCTATGTATTTACTGTTTCTTCCCCCTCTTCTCTCCGGTAGACCCCGAGGCCGCTGATGCCCCGGTGATCGACTACGTCATCGACAACGACCCCTCCTTGCCAGATCAACCAGGCAAGCCCCCCTTTGATCATCCCGATATCGCCCATTCCATTCTCTCATGCTTGCATTAGATTTTGCTATTGTTATTGTTTGCTCCTATTCTGATGCATAGCCTCCTTTTGTAACCTGCTTATTGTTACCTTACCGGCTTATCCTAAACTGCTTAGTATAGGTTGGTTAGTGATCCATCAGTGACCCCCACCTTGTCCTTGTTGCCCCTGCTTCATCATTGAAGACCCGATCAACGATATTGAAGACCAGGCCCCGGCACCGCACATCACTTTCCCCTTAGTTGCTCGACACTGCTGGGTTACTATCGAGTGCCGAGGGTGAGACCTCTACAGCACTTCTGATGTTAACCCTGTAGTGTAGCTATTCGGTCATGGTCATCGAGGGTGATTCCACCTTAACCACTTCCGATATGACTCTGTCGTGCAACCCCTCAAGTGTGAACCTCGGGGGTGATTCCTCTTACGTTCACCTTGATGATTACATTGAGTGGAATTCACCGGGGGTGATTCCTCGGGTTTTCCCCTTGATGTTTAAACACACAGTTACTATGGTTACTATGACTTTACACTGAACCATGTTACTAAAGATGGGTCGACCCTGAGGGGTCCCCGCGCGAGCATAATTGCGAGTGATGAGGAGTCGGGTTGACCTGGAAGGTGCCCGTGAGATAATTACGAGGCGTGGCCGGGCATTCTTAGCCCTTGCCGCAAGTCCTCGAGACGGAGCAACGGGGTCACCTCTTTCGTGAGTCTCTGCTTGTTACCGCGCGTTCCTAATCCACTACGATTTGGATATTTGATCCGAGGGGCCTCTGGCCTGATAGCACTAACCATCACGTGGGCATAGTATGGGCGTTCTGCGTTGTATACATCAGCCAAAGCTTAATAGACGTCAGCGACTGAGTGGCACGCGCCGGGTTGGACTGCGCAAGCGCCTGCCTTGTTGAAGGAGGTAGCTAGGTCTGCTCACCGTCCGCGTACGCAACGTGCAGGAGTTTCCGGGGAGATGGCCCATGACCCCTGGGGGCATAGGTTTAGTCCGGCGTGCTGACCTCTCTGTTAAGTCTAGGTCGGGTTGCGGCGTATTGTTTGGCCGAGGCCGGGCATGACCCTGGAAAGTGTGTCCGGCCGGAGTCAATCGAGCGTGGTGGGTAAGTTCATGCACCCCTGCAGGGAAGAAAACATCTATCGATAGCCTGTCCTACGGTAACGGACACTTGGAGTTGTATCCCGATCGATACAACTAGAACTGGATACTTGTGATGAGAACTGGATGGTGATGAGGATTTGATTGTGATGATAACTGGATAGTATGGCTCTGGGATTGCTTTCTCGCAGGGAGTCGAGAAAGGATCTCTGGCCGAGGTTGATAACACTACTACCACTTTACTTTATGCTACTCTACTCCCTCTTGTTTGCTGCAAGATGGTGGTTTCCAGAAGATGCTAGTCTTCGATAGGACTAGACCTTCTCTCTATTCTGGCATTTCTGCAGCCCAGTCCACTTATACAGCCTTCCTTTGATAATGTTGCATATGTAGTGTAGATCCTTGCTTGCGAGTACTTTGGATGAGTACTCACAGTTGCTTTGCTCTCCCTTTTTCCCCTTCTTTCTTCTTTCTGGTTGTTGCAACCAGATGGTGGAGTCCAGGAGCCAGATGCCACCTTTGATGACTGCTGCTACCCCGAGGGTGCCTCCTACCACGTGACGGACGCCGACGACCAGGAGTAGTTAGGAGGCTCCCAGGCAGGAGGCCTTGCCTTTTCGATCGTAGATGCTTTTGTGCTAGCCTTCTTAAGGCAAACTTGTCTAACTTAGGTCTGTGCTCAGTTTTTGTTGCTTCCGCTGACTCTTGTGTTTTCGAGCTTATGTATTCGAGCCCTCGAGGCCCCTGGCTTGTAATATAAAGCTTGTATTATTTTAGTTTGTGTCTAGAGTTGTGTTGTGATATCTTCCCGTGAGTCCTTGATCTTGATCGTACACATTTGTGTGTATGATTAGTGTACGATTGAATCGAGGGCGTTACAAGTTGGTATCAGAGCCGACTGCCTGTAGGTAGCCCCCTTTCCAACTCCTTGGCTGAAGTTGAGTCTAGTCACTGAAAACTTTTACTTTGGCTGTGTGGCTTACGGGCCCACGTCGCTATTGGGTGGTATTAGCATCTTTTAATCCTCGTCTATACTCTGGGACTCTGAACTCTCTTCTACTCGGGTTAAATGAATTTACTAACATTAGGATCCCGTGACCACATTCACCCAGAAGTTGGATGAAGCCATAGTTATTCCTTAGAATAGCTTTTTGAGTAGTGCACACCCTGTCGTGTTCACTACGGAGTGGAATCCATCGTACCTCCTTCATTATGCATGTTTTCATCATGAATGATCCTTATCTTTGCAAATGCTCAATGCTGAACTACCCCTGTTACATGTTAGCAGGATGGTAAGACCCGCTGGTCGTGGCTGTGGTGCCAACGACCCACCACCGCCTGAATTCTTTACTGGAATGAGGCAACAGTTTGAGTTAACTCGCCAGTTCATAGAAGGAATGATGGCTCAGTTTCCTCGTCCGAACATGAATCAACATCCAACCCGAGTAACTCTGCAGGACTTCATGCGCCTCAACCCATCTATCTACCGCAGCTCAACTCAACCCCTTGATGCTGATGACTGGCTCCGCGACATCACATATGAAATGGAGTCTGCTAGTGTTGCCCCTGCCAACTATGTCACCTTCGCATCTTTCTTTCTGAAGGGTCCTGCTGCTCAATGGTGGGACAGCCACAGGCGTACCCTACCTGCTGGAACGGTCATTACTTGGCCGGATTTCCAAGCTGCCTTCCGTGCCCGTTTCATTCCTCAGGGAACCATGGACAGGAAGAAGCGAGAGTTCCGCAACCTCACCCAAGGCAACAAGACTGTAGATGCTTATCAACGGGAATTTCTGGACTTGTCGCGTTATGCTAAAGAAGACATTGCAATTGATGCTCGTAAGCAAGAGAAGTTTCGTGATGGACTTCACCCTGATATTAAGCTAGCATTGCTCGTTCATGACTTTGCCGACTTCGCCACCCTGGTGAACAAGGCTATTCAGGTTGAGACTGGTCTTCAGGAACACCAGGGATCCCTCAGGCGTAGCCGTGATGCTGGCCCATCTTCGGGCCCGTCAGCGCAGAAGCGTCGGATATGGATTCCCCACAGCATGTATCGTCCAACTGCACCTGCACCAAGACAGTCCTATGTTGCACCTCGTCTGCCTCCTCAACCGCAGAGGCAGCCCCTTCGGGCTGTACCGCCCCAAGCTTATGCTCCCAATCCCAATGATGGTCTGTGCTTCAAGTGTGGCCTTCCAGGTCACCGCTCCAGGAAATGCCCTCAGAATCAGAATCAGCTGGCTCTGTCTTCAACTGACCATAACAATCAGCCCCATAACAACAATGCCAGACCTTATGGTTGTGGTCAGGCTAATCATATTGATCTGAATGAAGCTCAAGACCAGCCTGCCACTGTGATGGGTACTCTCCTTGTTAATTCAGTACCAGCTTCTGTTTTGTTTGATTCAGGAGCATCACATTCATTCATGTCAGAAAATTTTGCTTACGCACATGACATTCGATGCGAGCCCATGAACACTCCGATAGTGGTACGCACCCCTGCGGGCCGATGTCAAACTACCATGATTGGTCACGACGTTCCTGTTGAAATTGAAGGGTTGGAATTCCTTGTTTCTCCCATTATCCTGGAGTCTTCCAATATTGACCTCATTCTGGTAATGGAATGGTTGAAAGCGCATACTGCCTCTATCGTTTGCGCTACCAAGGTCGTTCACCTCCTACATCCTTCAGATGAGATTGTAACCTACCATGCTCAGCTTGTTCAAAACGCTGAAGCACGACTTTATGCTTTGAATGCATTGAACGCGGCACCTCTTGAGGGAATTGAAAAGATTCCAGTCGTTCGCGACTTCCAAGACGTATTTCCAGAAGAACTTCTAGGAATACCCCCTGCCCGGGCTGTCGAGTTCGTCATCGACTTGAAACCAGGCACCGTTCCTATTGCAAAACGACCCTACAAGATGCCACCTCATGAACTCCTTGAGCTTAAGGAGGAAATCGACAAATCTCTTCACAAGGGTTTCATTCGTCCAAGTTCCTCTGCTTGGGGAGCACCTTCTCTCTTCGTCAAGAAGAAGGATGGTACGAACCGTTTGGTCCAAGACTATCGTCCTATCAACCAAGCTACAATTCAAAACAAATATCCCCTTCCTCGGATCAATGATCTGTATGATCAACTGGCTGGTTCATCGATATTCTCTAAACTCGACTTGAGGTTGGGTTACCACCAGATCCGTGTTCGTGAAGAGGATATTCCAAAGACCGCATTTGTGACTCGTTATGGTTCTTACGAGTACACCGTCATGTCATTCGGTTTAACCAATGCTCCAGCTACATTCTCTCGTCTGATGAACTATATATTCATGGATTACCTCGACAAGTTCGTCGTAGTCTATCTGGATGATATACTGGTATATTCGAAGAATAAAGAAGAACATGCTGAACATCTTCGTCTTGTTCTGGAGAAGCTTCGAGAGCATCAACTTTATGCCAAGTATTCCAAGTGTGAATTCTGGTTACCCGAAGTCACCTACCTTGGTCATGTTATCTCCAAGGATGGTATTGCCGTCAACCCAGAGCGCGTTCAGGCTATTCTTGACTGGAGCCCTCCGAAGACTGTCAAGCAAGTCAGAAGCTTTCTCGGACTGGCCAGCTATTGTCGCCGCTTTGTCGAGAACTTCTCCAAGATCGCCAAGCCACTGACTAATCTGCTTCACAAAGGCGTTAAGTTCGATTGGACAGACAAATGTCAGGAAAGTTTCCAGGCACTCAAGGATAAACTGACTTCTGCCCCAGTGCTTGCTCCCCCTGATTCTCGCAAGGACTTTGTCATCTATTGTGACGCTTCACGTCAAGGATTAGGCTGTGTTCTAATGCAAGAGCGCAGGGTGATTGCCTATGCCTCCCGTCAAGTGCGTCCTCACGAAGAAAACTACCCGGTTCATGACCTTGAGCTTGCAGCGGTTATCTTTGCATTGAAGCTATGGCGACAATACCTTCTCGGTAATCGTTGTGAGATCTTCACTGATCATCAGAGTCTGAAGTACCTGTTTACTCAGCCAGATCTGAACCTCCGTCAGCAGCGATGGATGGAAGCTATTGCTGACTACAACTGCGGTATATCTTATACACCTGGCAAGGCTAATGTAATGGCCGATGCCCTAAGCCGAAAGTCTTATTGCAATAATCACCAGGTCTACAAAGCTCAACCCCGCCTTTATGAAGAGCTATGCAAGCTGAACCTTCAACTAGTTCCACAGGGTTCTCTGAATAACCTTGTTTTGGAACCAACTCTTCTGAAAGCAATCAAGTCTGCTCAAGCCAAAGATGCTCATGTTGATCTGATGAAAAAGGATCTTGCCTTAGAGAAATCCAGAGATTTCTCACTTGGTGAAGATGGAACCTTATACTTCAGAGATCGCATTGTCGTACCCCGATTCGAGCTTATGACAGAGAAGGTGATGAAAGAAGCGCATGACACCCCTCTCTCTATTCATCCAGGAAGTACCAAGATGTATCTTGACATCCGTCAGAAGTACTGGTGGTCTAAGATGAAGCAAGACATTGCTCGATATATTGAAGAATGTGACGTTTGTCGTCGCGTCAAAGCAGAACATCAAAAACCGGCTAGACTTCTACAACCACTTCCGATTCCTGAATGGAAGTGGGATAAGATCCAAATGGACTTCGTCACTGGCGTTCCCAAGTCTCAGAAAGGTAACGATGCTATCTTTGTCGTCATCGACCAATTCTCGAAGGTTGCTCACTTTCTGCCAGTCAAGGAGACTATCACTGCTAGTCAATTGGCAACCTTGTATATCTCCCGAATTGTGTCACTCCACGGCATTCCGAAGGAGATCAGTTCAGACCGCGGTAGTATTTTCACTTCTAAGTTCTGGGATAGTTTCCAAGAGGCAATGGCAACTCATATTACCTGGAGCACTGCTTATCATCCCCAATCCCAAGGCCAAGTCGAGCGAGTCAATCAAATTCTTGAAGACATGCTTCGAGCTTGTGTTATTTCTTTCGGCAAGAAGTGGGAAGAATCTCTCCCTTATGCGGAGTTCTCTTATAACAACAGCTATCAAGCCAGCTTGAAGATGGCACCCTTTGAAGTGCTTTATGGACGTAAGTGCCGAACCCCTCTGAATTGGTCAGAAACTGGGGAACGAGCACTCATTGGTCCGGACATTATTCAACAAGCTGAAGAGCAGGTTCGCATTGTCTGGGATAATCTCAAGGCGGCCCAATCCCGCCAGAAGAGCAACTATGACCGGAAACACTGGGGTTCAACTTATCAACCTGGTGAACAAGCTTATCTGCGTGTCACTCCTTTGAGAGGCACTCATCGGTTCGGAGTCAAGGGAAAGTTAGCTCGTCGCTACATTGGTCCCTTCCGTATTCTCGCCCGTCGTGGACTGGTGGCTTATCAACTGGAGTTGCCACCTCAGTTCTCTCACGTTCATGACGTCTTCCATGTGTCGCAACTTCGTCGATGCTTCAAGGATCCGGAACGTGAAGTGGATCCGGAATTGATTGAAATTCAAGATGATCTCACATACAAGGAGCATCCGATCTGCATTCTTGAAGAAGCTGAACGTCGAACCCGCCAGAAGGTTACTAAGTTCCTCAAGGTGCAATGGTCGAATCATACTAAAGAGGAAGCCACTTGGGAACGTGAAGATAACCTCCGGGCTGAATACCCCGATCTTTTCCCTTCTACCTCTTAATTCTCGGGACGAGAATTTCTTTTAGAGGAGGAGAGTTGTAACACCCCGGTGTAATGATGCTACAGTAACCCCTGGGGTTAAGTTATTCTTTTTGCTAAACAAGTGTTCGATCATAATTGTCTCCTTTCTCTTTTAAATTCCGGTTGAATTCAATTTAATGTTATGAGTGAAATTCAAAATGCTCAGACATGAACACAAAAATGTTCATCATGTGCCAAATAATCCACAACTAATATTGGTGGTGAACCAACATTTTTGCAAAAGGTTTAAGTGGCCTAAGCTACTTAAAGCAGTGACCTAAGCAATAAATTAAATGCCCTTTTTGATTTATAAAATTGGCAACTATTCCAAAAGCCACCCAACCTTTTTGAGGCAGTGCACTTTAATTCTTTGAGTTTGTTTTGGCCAGTGGCATAATTTTGCAAAGTCAATTGTGGCAAAAGAAAAATGCAAAAGCTGCTGGAAAAGAAAAACAAAAAAAAGAAAAGGAAAGAAGAAGGGGTGGGAGAGCCCCTGGCCTCCCCTTGGGCTTCGGCCCATCCCAGCAGGCCGGCCCACCTCACCAGCCTGGCCGGCCCAGCTCCCCGAAGCGCGCCCCCTTCCTGTTCCCCTGGTGCGCGCCGCTACAGGGGCGCCGTCCCCGCCGAACCACCTCGCCATCAACGAGGAGGATAAGGTCGACCCCTCCCCTCGACGCCTCGGCCTCCTCCCCAGCTACCCCCACTCACCTCCGCCTCTCCCACTCCCGTCCGGATTCCCCCTCGAGCACTCCCCTCTCTCGGACCCGAGCGTGCTCGCCGCCGTGCCTCGGCTGTCCTCGCGGCCACCGAGCCCCATTCGCCTCGCCATCGAGCCCATCGTCTCCGCCGCCGTCGTCTACCCAGTCCCCGTCCGTGAGCGCGAGCCGGGAGCCACTACGGGGAGCGGATCGAGCAGCCCCCTTTCTCCTCTGTCGCCGGTGACCGCCGTCATCTCCGGCCACCTCTGCGCTCCTAAGCTGTCGCAGGCTTTTCGTAGCCGGTCGGTGAGCTCCTCCCTCCCTCCTTTCTTCTCCTCGCACCGCTTCGCCCTCCCTAGCTCACTCGCCGCAGCTGCAGTAGCTCACCGCCGCCTAGACCCGCACTCGTCGTGGCCACGCTCACCGTCGAGCTCAACCGAGCACTGCACCGTGCCCAGCACGCTCCGAGCAGCCTGACACACATGCCAGTTGCCCCTGTCGTGCCCTACTTCGACGAGCTCGAGCTCGCCCGAGCTCCAGCGTCCGCCGCGGTCGACGCCACCGTCGACACCGTCCATCCCAGCCTCGGCTGAGACCTCGAATGGGTGCGCCCGACCCCCTGCTTTTGAACGCGCTGCCCCACGCTGCTTTTGAGCGCCCGTAGCCCCGTCCCCGATGATGCCCGAAGCCAACAGCCGCCCACGCGCACCGCTGGCGCCGATTCCGGCCAAGTCCGGTGATGCTACGGCCACCACTGGACGCGGTGCTGAGAGCTCGTTCGTATGAGCCTAGCCCCGCTCCTCCCCGAGCCCTGTACGCGTTTTCCGGCGAGGTCTGGCGCCCCTCCGCCACGGGAACGCTCACCGGAGCTCCCCAACACCGGCGCCGACGTGGACGTCCGGGTCCACCTCGCCAGGTCACTGCCCCGTGGCCCCAGTGGCCCGGCTAGCCCTGTTGGCCTAGTCAATGGCTGACTAGGCATGGCCCAGTCACTGCTAGTGGGTCCCCCGTGGACCCTGTTGACTAGTCAACTAGTCTGTTGACCGCTGATGCAACAATGACGCCATGATGACGTCATATTTCCTTTTCTGTTAATATAAATAATTCCAGAATATTGTTTAAACTTTAAAAATTCATAGAAAATAAACTGTAACTCCGATGAAAATGTTTTCTATATGAAAGTTGCTCAGAAAAATCCAACGAATCCGAATACGCGGTCCGTTCATCTGTCACATGCCCCTAGCATGCTGAACATGGAACTTTCCCCCTCCGGTCATCTATCTGACACAGGTCCGGAACCGGGAACACCTTCCCGGTTGATTTCCCCCTTCACCTATAACGTCTAGGACCGCGTTAGAGCACGCTTAGCGCTACGTATCGTCATGTCATGCTTAGTGTTACCTCTGTTTGCTATGTATTTACTGTTTCTTCCCCCTCTTCTCTCCGGTAGACCCCGAGGCCGCTGATGCCCCGGTGATCGACTACGTCGTCGACAACGACCCCTCCTTGCCAGATCAACCAGGCAAGCCCCCCCTTTGATCATCCCGATATCGCCCATTCCATTCTCTCATGCTTGCATTAGATTTTGCTATTGTTATTTTTTGCTCCTATTCTGATGCATAGCCTCCTTTTGTAACCTGCTTATTGTTACCTTACCGGCTTATCCTAAACTGCTTAGTATAGGTTGGTTAGTGATCCATCAGTGACCCCCACCTTGTCCTTGTTGCCCCTGCTTCATCATTGAAGACTCGATCAACGATATTGAAGACCAGGCCCCAGCACCGCACATCACTTTCCCCTTAGTTGCTCGACACTGCTGGGTTACTATCGAGTGTCGAGGGTGAGACCTCTACAGCACTTCTGATGTTAACCCTGTAGTGTAGCTATTCGGTCATGGTCATTGAGGGTGATTCCACCTTAACCACTTCCGATATGACTCTGTCGTGCAACCCCTCAAGTGTGAACCTCGGGGGTGATTCCTCTTACGTTCACCTTGATGATTACATTGAGTGGAATTCACCGGGGGTGATTCCTCGGGTTTTCCCCTTGATGTTTAAACACACAGTTACTATGGTTACTATGACTTTACACTGAACCATGTTACTAAAGATGGGTCGACCCTGAGGGGTCCCCGCGCGAGCATAATTGCGAGTGATGAGGAGTCGGGTTGACCTGGAAGGTGCCCGTGAGATAATTACGAGGCGTGGCCGGGCATTCTTAGCCCTTGCCGCAAGTCCTCGAGACGGGGCAACGGGGTCACCTCTTTCGTGAGTCTCTGCTTGTTACCGCGCGTTCCTAATCCACTACGATTTGGATATTTGATCCGAGGGGCCTCTGGCCTGATAGCACTAACCATCACGTGGGCATAGTATGGGCGTTCTGCGTCGTATACATCAGCCAAAGCTTAATAGACGTCAGCGACTGAGTGGCGTGCGCCGGGTTGGACTGCGCAAGCGCCTGCCTTGTTGAAGGAGGTAGCTAGGTCTGCTCACCGGCCGCGTACGCAACGTGCAGGAGTTTCCGGGGAGATGGCCCATGACCCCTGGGGGCATAGGTTTAGTCCGGCGTGCTGACCTCTCTGTTAAGTCTAGGTCGGGTTGCGGCGTATTGTTTGGCCGAGGCCGGGCATGACCCTGGAAAGTGTGTCCGGCCGGAGTCAATCGAGCGTGGTGGGTAAGTTGGTGCACCCCTGCAGGGAAGAAAACATCTATCGATAGCCTGTCCTACGGTAACGGACACTTGGAGTTGTATCCCGATCGATACAACTAGAACTGGATACTTGTGATGAGAACTGGATGGTGATGAGGATTTGATTGTGATGATAACTGGATAGTATGGCTCTGGGATTGCTTTCTCGCAGGGAGTCGAGAAAGGATCTCTGGCCGAGGTTGATAACACTACTACCACTTTACTTTATGCTACTCTACTCCCTCTTGTTTGCTGCAAGATGGTGGTTTCCAGAAGATGCTAGTCTTCGATAGGACTAGACCTTCTCTCTATTCTGGCATTTCTGCAGCCCAGTCCACTTATACAGCCTTCCTTTGATAATGTTGCATATGTAGTGTAGATCCTTGCTTGCGAGTACTTTGGATGAGTACTCACGGTTGCTTTGCTCCCCCTTTTTCCCCTTCTTTCTTCTTTCTGGTTGTTGCAACCAGATGGTGGAGTCCAGGAGCCAGATGCCACCTTTGACGACTGCTGCTACCCCGAGGGTGCCTCCTACCACGTGACGGACGCCGACGACCAGGAGTAGTTAGGAGGCTCCCAGGCAGGAGGCCTTGCCTTTTCGATCGTAGATGCTTTTGTGCTAGCCTTCTTAAGGCAAACTTGTCTAACTTAGGTCTGTGCTCAGTTTTTGTTGCTTCCGCTGACTCTTGTGTTTTCGAGCTTATGTATTCGAGCCCTCGAGGCCCCTGGCTTGTAATATAAAGCTTGTATTATTTTAATTTGTGTCTAGAGTTGTGTTGTGATATCTTCCCGTGAGTCCTTGATCTTGATCGTACACATTTGTGTGTATGATTAGTGTACGATTGAATTATGGGCGTTACACTTTAGCAATACTGACAAACAAAACCCCTAATCATCATTGCAAACAGCGCATAGAACATGGCCAATGCGACAACCACAACTACACATTCTAGTTCCTTGTTGTCTCTTGCTTTCATCTGTTGTCTGTGATTGATTCTTTCTTGCTTCATCATACTGATTGTACATTCCAGATCAGCCAGCTTCTTCTTCAGCTTAACGTTATCTTCTGCGAGCTTGGTGATAACACTCCGAGCCCTGCCATGCCATTCTTCATCCAGCTAGTTAACAAAGGCACAAGTCTCATGTCCCTGCCAATTTTAAATAGTATTCACGATGAGCGGTGGCATTAACTCAAGTAAAATGATGAACTTAGCACTAACCTCTAAGGGGCAACTGAGAAACCGCCTGCCAATGTCTAATCCCTCTATGCATACACATCGAGCGGGAGTGTGCCCGTGCACACAACTCAGCTTTTGGTACTTCTCGGTGGCCCAAAACTCGGAGTCGAACTCGTGTTGCGGGAGTCTGGAGTCATGCTCCGGATCCGGCGACAGATCGCTTTCCTGGGGGGGATTCAATTCAGGACGGATTCAGCAAGGAGCTACTTTGGACATGTTAAAAAAGATCGGGATAGATTGGAACCTGGCAGGACGATTCAGATCCATAGTACACCTGCCTTCTGATGACCTTTGGAGGCTATGTAGAGATTTAGGGGAAATGGGGAAATTGTGGGGATAAGCTAACGGTCGGGAACTACTTATGGCACTATATGTTGGAGTATACGACACACTGTTTATACATGTCGTTTGTGTTAGGTATTACAACGTCACACACGATTTGCGCACCAAACCGTGTGAGAAGACAATGTAGGTGAGACACGGTTGCCATTACATAACCGTATGTGATGTACTACGATGTACATATAATTGAGTTACAGTGATATCGTGTAAACAGCCGCTCTGCAGATATCTGTAAAAAAACAGCCGGTGCGCATCTAGAGATAGAGGCGGTGGCCTAGGCAAGGGCTACCGGAGGAGAGGTCAATCCTGAGTTGGTGGGCGGTGGCAGCGTCATAGGAGGTCAATCCCCGGTCTGCGGCGGGAGATAGGAGGAGCTCAGCTGTCGAGGTCGGCGGTGGTGTGATTCGAGCACATCCATCGCGGTCGATGGCGGGATAGTGGAGGTCGAACTTCACGCGGCAGCCGCACTAAGCTTTGCTCCTCGACCCTGCTATCTCGGCATGCCGCCGCGTCGCTCTTCTCTGTCTGCTAGGTGGAGGTCGTCGCGCGGCTACTTAATTAAGGTATTCTTTTCGAGAGTGGCTTAATTAAGCTATCCAATTCCTAAGGGTAGTGTTCTACTAGTACTCTACATTTAAATTGACTGGCCATGAATTTTTGTCATTGCACGTCTGGATAACAGTATGGAGCGCCCTCAGTAATTATGAAAATAAAGCCTTGTGATTTATGCACGCATCATTGGGCAGCAGTTAATCCGTGTATCAATGTTGTTGTTTTGTTTTTAATTACCATTCATGTGGTGCAGATGGAACGATCTGAATGGATGAAGGATCGGAATACCGCAGATTTTATCAGTGGCGTGACAGAGTTTATGAATTTGGCTGAAAGTACAAAGAGGAGAATTGGTGATGCGGATTACATCCTGTGTCCATGTGCTAATTGTGCCAATACAGAGTCACGTGTAGTTGCAGATGTCCAGTGGCACTTCGTCTCTCGAGATTCATGGATGGATATACATGTTGGACCAGACACAATGAAGACGAGGTAATGGATGAAGATATCCAGGGCTGCGAGATGCCAAACCCCGATTAGTGTCACTTGGATGTTGAATCTAACATCAGGGCGGAGGCGTCAAGCTACCAATGGAACGCCGGAAAGCCGAAACGCCCACTGGAAAACCAAGACGTCAATGCAGATGATGACGATCTTGATATGCCAGATTTTGCTGCTACGATTGTTGATTTCGAGGGCCCAGACAAGGATATTATTGGGTACAAGGATCTGCCAACCATTGATGCAAACTCCAAGAAAGAATTGTATCCACGTTGCAAAAAGAAATATTCTAGGTTGAGTGCCACCCTGGCGCTTCTCGGATTTAAAGCAGCAAACGGTCTATCAAACAAGGGCTTCACAGATATGTTAGGTATTTTTAAAGAAATTCTTCCGGAAGATAATGTGCTCCCCAGAAGCACGAATGAAGCGAAGAAAATTGTTTGCCCATTGGAACTTGAAGTACAGAAGATACACGCTTGTGTGAATGATTGTATATTGTACCGTGGTGATTACAAAGATTGTTGTGCATGTCCCTAATGCAAGCATGCACGATACAAGTGCAGGAGAGCAAAGGACAAGTACAAATTGGACGACGAGATCAAGACAGGAATCTCATTCAAGGTTGTTTGGTACTTGCCTTTAATTCCAAGGTTGAGGCGATTGTTTGCAAAGCCTAGAGAGGCAAAGAGGTTGCGGTGGCATCATGATGAGCGGATAAGTATATGAGGCACCCAAAAGATGAGGCTCGGTGGGAATTAATCGTTAACAAGTTTGAAGACTTTGCCAAGGATCCTAGAAGTATAAGGCTCGGGAAGTGTACTGACGGGATGAATCCTTTTGGTGATATGAGCACCAATCACATCACATGGTCGGTGGTTTTGTGCATATATAACCTAGCTCCTTGGTTGTGTATGAAGAAAAAAATACATTATGATGTTAATGATTATCCAAGGCCCGAAGCAACCTGGAAATGACATCGACATTTACTTTCAGCTAAGGATAGAAGAACTACTGACAATGTGGATAGATGCACCTGCTGTAAAATGTTATGATGGTTACAAAAAGGAGATTTTTGATCTACATGCGATGCTGGTGCACACCATTCAAGATATGCCGGCATTAGGCAAGACATCGGGGCAGAAAATAAAGGGAGATGTAGGGTGTGTCACATGCATGGATAGGATAGCTAGCAGAAGACTTCCCAACTCGTGCAAAACCATGTATTTGCATCATAGTAGGTTCTTACGGAAAAATCACCCATACCGAAATATGAAAGTTGAATTTGATGGTACGGCAGAGGTAGAAGTGGGCCCAAGACACTATGATGGGGAGGTGGTCCACAACATGGCCAAACAAATTAATGATGTGCTTGGCAAGAATCATGCTAAGACGGTGAAACAAACACCCAAGGGTCAAGTGTTTAAGAAGAAATCGGTGTTCTAGAAATTACCTTACTGGGAGATTCTACATGTACGTCACTACATCGATGTCATGCACGTAGAGAAGAACGTACGAAAGCATCCTTGGTACTCTGCTCAATATTAAAGGTAAAAGAAAGGATGGTGAGGGTTCATAACTCGATATGCTTGATGATCAATCAAAAGGCAAGAGTGAAGCAGAAGATGATGACAAATTCATCAAAGCTCGCCAGAGTTACAATTTCAGTACAAAAGAAGCAACACAGTTCTTCACCTATTTGTTGTCAGTTAAGATACCCTCTTCCTACTCCGCAAACATCAGAAGTCTCGTGGATGTGAGCTCAGGTAAAATGAAGTTGGGACACATGAAGTCACATGTTTGCCACGTAATGTTGACACAAATCCTCCCGGTGGCCATCAGCAATCTGTTGGACAAAGATATAAGGACACACTCATTGAGCTCTGTGATTTCTTCAACCAACTATGGTAGAAAGTTGTAGATCCTGAAGAGCTGGATCATATGCAAGATGATATTGCAAGAATATTGTGCAACCTAGAGATGTTTTTCCCACCGCCATTCTTTGATGTCATGGTCCATCTCACTGTGCACCGTGTTGACGAAACAAAGTATTGTGGTCCTATGTTTCTTCGCAACATGTATCCCTTTGAGTAGTTCATGGGAATATTGAAGCGCTTTTGTCGGAACCGAAACCATCCAGAGGCAAGCATCCTACAAGGTTATACCGCAGAGGAGGTGGTTGAGTTTTGCACCGAATACATGAAACAACGACCTATAGGTTTGCCCCCTCTCTCGCCACGAGGGGAGGTTGAAAGGCAAGCTGGTCCTTGCTGACACGCAAATGGCTGCACCCAGAGAATTGGCAGAGAAAGCCCATTTGACGGTACTGCTTAACAGCCCAGTTCTCACCGCTTATGCCGAAGAATACTTGGCGGAGATACGCCAAAGCTTCTTACCAATGGTGCCTTCATCAGATGTGGAGATGAAGGAGCACACTAAGAACTACACCGAATGGTTGAAGAAGCGTTTGGCACAAGGATCCATCGATGACATTGCTACATGGTTGGCACAAAAGCCATCACCTATGATGTTGACGTACCAAGCATATGACATAAATGGATACACGTTCTACATTGATGAACGTGATGAGAAGACCTCATATTAGAACAGCTCTGTTCGAATAGAATGCATGACTGTAGATGAAGCTGATAAAAGGGTATAGTATGGAACCATCAAAGAGATTTGGGAGCTTGACTATGTGAAAGTTAAGGTGGCATTATTCAGGTGCTCATGGATCCCTCTTGGTCAAGTAAAGGTTGATGATTACAGGAAGACCTGTGTTAACAGGACAACGATATCATGCGGACCTGTTCATTCTTGCCAGCGATGCTACACAGATTTTCTTTGCGGAAGACCCTTTGCATAAGAACGGCAATGTAGTGATGCATAGGAAGAGGAGGGTACTGGGTGTCGACGATGTTGCCGATGAGGACGAGTACAATGAATTTGATGAGTTCCTAGCCAAGGGATCACGCAACCCTGTAACAGAGAAGCATAAAATCATCAAAAAAGCCAAGTTCATTCGGGGTCAACTTAATGATCCCAGTTCCCCCATGTACATGGGAATTAAGCAGTAAGACTAGTCTTTATGCCTACCCTGCAAATTAATTCATTCAATTTAGAATTGTTGCGTGTACTGTATTTGTGAGTTATGCCCGGTTTTCTGTTGATGTAAGAACCGTGAATATGTTGACCTTGATATGTTGTCAGCTCAGGCAATGAATATGAACTATTTTTTGTTATTATTTTTATTATTATATCATAGAGATAGCACACTCAATTGATCTCACTACAATATGTGCGAACAAAAATATGTATGCAATCTGGATTGCGAATAGCACACGGTTCGTTGATGAAAGTCGTGTGCCGACAAAACCCCGCCCATGATCTGAGTCGTGCGTTCTGATTGGCCAGAATCCAAACCCCATGGATCGTACGTCTGCACCGTTGGATGCTCCCAGATCAAACAGTGATCCTCATCCCTTTCGATAGCACATGCAGTTCCGGTTGTAATTTTATTTTTATGCACAAAATGCACGTTAAACTCAAAAAATGTCTTAAATATAGCTAACGATACCTGAAATGCGCCAAAAAATAAAACCCGTGGTATAATGGTGATTGCGTATCGTGGAAATATTTATGAGGCCAAACGATGAAGTCAACGGCCACAGGAGTTTGAATTGACATGTCTCCTTTGGGAAACCATGATCCTTCATGTGAGATGCTCCAGTTTGGAAGGAACGATCGTCAAAACTTGTGCCAAACTTTACCATTTTTTTCATGGGGTCGTGATAGCACGCCACAGGCACACATCGATTTTGATGAGATGTTCGGACTCCATATGAATTTCCTGTAATTAAAATATCAACTAGGCCTATGCTAGTGGCCGCACCTCACAGCCGAAATGTTTGAAACTTCTCCCCGCTTCTTGAACAAACGGATGAAAACTCACAAAGCGACGCACAAATGATCTGTACACCTTCTTTGCTAGGCTGGTCGTAATGGGTTATCATAGCTAGTATCATGCCAACTAGGCAATTTTGATGAGCTGTCATAGAATTAAATGAAGAAAGAGAGGGTTAAGTATCATATTATGAAACCGTGTGTCGTAATAAATGCTATATATGCTACTATGTGTCATGCATGATACTAGTATATCATCGATACTCCCTCTGACTGGGTTTATTAGGCCTAAAGACAACTTCTCTTAGACCAAGACACATAGTAATTTGCTCACATTAATTATTCCATTCCACTCCCAATGCACTCTCTCACATGCATGCAACCAATGAAAAAGCATGCATGAAGTGTATTAATTTTCCAACCATGGCACCAACAACAATGGCTTTCAACGCAACCAATGAAATGGTTGCATGCATGCACCTTTCCAAAGCGGAGCCTTATAAAAAGGGACATGCATGCTTGTGTTGCTGAGAGGCCTAATAAACCCGAACGAAGGGAGTACTAGCTAGCTACCTCTGTAATGCGCGCATAGTATCATAAGTTAGACTATGTATACCCACAGTGGGAGTAACATAGGTAGTAACATCACACATATCTACATAAAATAGATGATGTGGCAAGCAATAAATGAAGAAAGAGAGGCATGTGGGTAACATAGCTAGTTACTAATTAAGACTAGCCACAGAGCATAGCAACATACACTAGTAACATACACATATCCCTAGACTATGTTACTACCTTCATAGTGGGTAGTAACATAAGTGTGGTGTCATGCAAAAGCTTCATTTATTGGGTTATAGACTCATAGTGCATTGAGACATGTGATGTTACGGTAACTAGTTAAGTTACTCAAACTACCTCTCCTCATTAACTCATTGCCACATAAGCATATTTGCTTAGTTGGACTTGATATTACTGCTGAAGTTACTCCCATTGTGGCTAGTCTAATAGTATGAGTAACATCACACATATCAAGGCAAGATGAGTCTATAGCTTAATAAATGGAGTGTTACGCATGTTACCACACATATGTTACTCCCCACTATAGAGGTAGCTAGTAACATGGGCATGTTACACTACCTATTGTGGCTAGTCTTAGTATCTTAGGTTACCTTATTAATTGACATGCATGACACAAAGTAGTACAACATTTAATATGTGATACAATATATCATGATATGATACCCGACCCACATCCTCTCTTTCCTCATTTAGCTATGTGCCACATCATCCAAAAAGTCTAGTTGGCATGCATATGATGCCGCTTGATACTCCCATTATGACCAACCTTAGGGTGGCCATAGTGGGGGTATTATAGCAGGTATCATCCACTTGAGAATAGAAAATTTGATGATGTGCGGCAAAAAAGCAGTAACATTCATACTGTAACATATATAATATAAATGTTATACTACTTTGTATCATGCACATGGCCATAAATACGGTCATCTATGGTATATATATACTACCTCTATGATACTATATATATGCACTATAAGAAGGTACGTACGTAGTATCATACACTACATACTATCATATGCATGATACTATAGTATATATGATACTACCCTAGTATACAAAGGTTGGCCATAGTGGTGGTATATATATCATAGTTGCACTCGGAAAAATAGCAAGTATGCTGATGTGGCAAAGAATTAAATATAGTGAGGGTTAGAACGTTAGAGTAACGTATAGGTAGACACCATATCATGTTAAATGCGATGTTAATTTATGTCATGCATGGGAATAAATATGATCTATGATACTATATATATACTCTATGTATTATACTATGCGCTATAATTGAAGGTAGTATCGTCATACAGTATATATTCTGCTAACACTAGGCTTATTCTGCTAACACCACCGAGCGACCCGCGGCTACAGACTAATCCAGCAAAAATGACTGCCTTATCCTCTCGTCACCCACCCAAATCATCTCTCTCCCCCCACGGCCTCCCCCATGCCCCCACCCCCATGCCCGCCGCCGCACCACCACCTCCCCTGCTTCCCCCGTGCCGGCGCTACACCACCACCTCCCATGCTTCCCCCATGCCATCTCTGCACCACCTCCTCCTCCTCCTTCCCCCGCGTCGTCGCCTCACCACCACCTCCTCTGCTTTCCCCATGCCGCCGCCACACCACCACCTCCCCTGCTTCCCAAATGCCGCCCGCGCCCGGCCACCGCCCAATCCCACCCCGGCGTTCCTCTCCTATGGAGCTGCAACACCGCCCAGCACCCTGATCCATGCCTGCCTCTCCTTGTGAATCCTCCTACCCATCCCGAGCTCTCCTCCTAGCCAAGATCCATTGTCGTGGCCTGTGGAAGCCCACCCCTTAGGCCTAGCAAATCCCCACTCCCCACCTTCCATCTCTCCGCCATGGCCCCGCCGCCATCAGCCCCAGGGCCGGCCAACAAGTCTGGCCCTACCAAGCAACCACTGGATCCGTAGGGATCCGGTTCCACCTTCCTCTTCTGCCCCCTAGGTAGCTACCCCGACGGCGACGCATCCTCCCTGAGCTCTCCGTGCCTCCCTAGCGGCGAACCTCTTCCTATCGGGGTCGCCTCCTCTCGATCCCAGCCAGACGATGCTGACGACACTGTGCAATATGGAAAAAGCGTTGCGTGCAGTACGGAAAGGCGTCGCATGCATGTGCAGCTTGCCGGCGCATTGCGTGCAGCTTGCCGATGAATTGTGTGCAGTTCTCTACGGGTGGCGCTCTCCGTCGGCCAGTGTGGTTCGCCGGCGACGCATGGTGCAGTGTACCTCGCCGTGCGGGGTGATTCACGGGAGTCTTTTTCCTTTTTTTCTGGATTTTGGATGTGCAGTTTCTGTTGTTTGTCTCCTCTCTGACAGATCATCAATCCTCCACTCCTTTCTTGCAGTTGAGCATCATACTCGTGGGCGGTTTAGCGTTCGCGACCATGGAGCTCACATACCCACGTGATGCAGTTCTGCGCATGCAATGCAGTAGTAAGAATGGATGGTTATAAGCAATTCTCTGCCTAGCGTACCTCAGCTAATCCTGTTGTGTACTAGATGGTTGTGTGACTGTAAAAATAATGAATGGATATTTATGTTTTCAAGCTCACTTTGTTGGAAAGAAACATGGTGTACATTGGTTGGATGCCGCATTGGACTTCGATTGGACGCCCCCCCCCCCCCCCTGTGCAGTCTATCGGCGCGTCCATGCAGTACAGCAAGCAACAAGTCTGTGTAATTTTGTGTTCTATTTGTGAAATGTAGCATGCGTGATCATACAGTTCGGTAGTAATTTGTGCGTGCATATCTTTGAAGCTCGCTTTGTTCTCTCACGCAGTTCGGTACAAAACTCCTCTGTGTCCACTTGGTTAACACAAAAAAACATCTCAAAAAATGAAGTTTTCTTCTATATTAGATGAAGTTCACTCGCTTAGCCCTTTGCGGTCCACTTGCCAGTTCTACATGCATAAAAGAAAAAGTATGCAAAATGACAACAAAAACTCATCCGGTTCATTTTCGGTAGTGTCGCGGTACACTTACGACCGATGTGAAGCGCGGTCCACTACCTCATTTGGGAAATCGGAGTCTCAATAAAAGAAATCATGCAACTCACTTGACCATCTAATGCAGTGCAGTTTTAAGTCTGAAGAAGTACGGTTTTCCGTCTGATGCGGTTCGCTCATCGATTTTGGGGTCGCGAAAAAACAGTGTCCGCATTTTTGTAATTTCAAAACTGCTCTTAAATCGTAATGAATTAGAGAAAGTAATATATATGGAAAAGTTGTGCCTCGATGATATCTTTCCAATGGCGTATCATTTGAATCATTTCGATCGGCGGTTTGTAAAAGAATCGTGAAAAACGGCCACTGTCACTCATCGTTCGCTGCACGATTTTCAAAATTAACTTAAAACCGTAAGGAATCTCAAAAATATTTGGACATATGAAAGTTGTGCATCATCCGTGGCTTTTCAACTGCGTATAGCATGCCTCGTTTCGACAAAAGGTTGAAAAAATGGAGCGAAAACAATACAAAAATTGCAAAATATTCGAAAGAACAGAATTCCGTGATTTACAAAATTTAAAACGGCTCTTAAACCATAACGAATTAGAGAAAACAATAGATATTAAAAAGATGCGGCTCGACGATATCTTTCCAACGCTGTATTGTTTGCTTCATTCTGATGTGCGGTTTAGAAAAAATAGCAAAAATACGCTCGCAGCATCCCGTCACGCGCGCACTGTTTTTGAAACTGCTCTTGAACCGCGATGAATCTCGAAATGTGTCCAACATGATGAGGATGCGCATTTTCCATAGCTATCCAGCGGTATACTATACATCTCGTTCTGACAAATAGTTTAAAAATTGGAGCTAAAACAATGCCGAAAAAATGCATGCAGTTTTTTCTGGTGACATTGCAGTGCTCGTTTGATAGGGATGCAGTGCCCTCGCGTTGAGCTTGCAGTGCGTAAGTCTTATCAGAATAACTATTCTGCTAATATTAGCATAATAGATCATTTGGATAAAACTTCACAAATACACGTGCGTGTTAGCACAAGATCATTTGGGTGTCGCTTTGCGAGTTTTCATTCATTATGCGAGAAACGGGAAAAAACTTCAAACAGTTCGGCCGCAGCGTGCAACCAGACATGAGATCTCTTTTCTTTTTGCATATATTAAAAGTTTGAGATTGCTAGCGAGGCCTGCCGCCTGGTAAAATGTACCAGCAAATCAAAACATAGGGTACAATCGTGATTTCTTACCGTGGGAAAAAAATTTGGAGGCGAAACGATGAACTCATGTTTTCTTTCAAACAAAAAAATGTTGTTAGTTAATGTAAATGTTTTCAAATAGCACACGGTTCACTCATGAAAGCCGTGTGTCCACTAAACCATGGTCGATACCCCCCTGCCACGCACGCGATCTGAGTCGTGCATTCTGATTGGTCAGAATCCAAACCCCACGGAACGTACATCTGCACCGTTGGATGCTCCCAGGACGAACGGCGATCCTTATCCCTTTTGAAAACAGATGCAGTTCCGGTTGTGATTTTTTGTGTGGTTCCTCCTCCTCCGACAACTCCTTCACTACCTGGTTACGCTGTTAGTTAATGTAAATGTTTTCAAATAGCACACGGTTCACTAATGAAAGTCGTGTGCCTACCAAACTGTGGCCGATGCCCCCCCCCCCTTGTTGCGCGCGCGATCTGAGTCGTGCGTTCTGATTGGCCAGAACCCAAACCCCATGGATCATACGTTGCACCATTGGATGCTCCTAGATAGAACAGTAATCCTCATTCCTTTTGACAAGAAATGCAGTCCGCCTAGAAATTGATTTATATGCCAAAATGCACGGTAAATGCCAAAAAATGTCTTACATATAGCACACGAGACCTGAAATGCGCCAGCAAATCAAACCCGTGGTATAATGGTGATTGCCTAACATGGGAAAAATTTAGAGGCGAAACGATGAACTCACATCTTCATTTCAAAATTAGTACGTCTTCATTTCAAACAAAATTTTTCTGTTTGTGCACACGAGCGCTTAGAGGTAACCGTTTGCATAGGCCTTTTCGCGCGGCGATCGAGGATATTTTCCACCCTTTTCACCTAGGCCGCCAACACCCCCCACGGCCCACCCGTGTTTCACTCAACTAGTCCACCCAATCTCCATCGCCAGCTTCCACTCCCCCAGATCCACATCAGAACCCTTTCCGGCGCCGGTGTGCTCACCCCGGCCGTGTGCCCGCTCTTCGGCGTCAAGCCTACCTCCATTGCCATTCCCAACACGCGGCTGCCCACGCCTCACCGTCTTCGTTTGCTCGCCAGCCACCCTCGAGCATATCGATGCTATAATCTTCGCATCTCCTGTGGTCCGGCCGGGTTTGCATTAAGAAGCCTGTTAGTACTGCTCTCCATCGCGGCGAGGCATATTTCCTCGCAATCCCTCTTCCTATTTGTTCCGTATGTTCCCAAATTGGCTATAAAATAACAGAGAGCGTATATATGTTAATTATCTACCTTTCTAACTAGTACATATAAGCTGTATTTGTTCCAATAAGTTACTGCCGATTTACAGATCGCAGGCACCCGAGTCACACAAACTTAACAAATTAGTTGTATATTTTCTAAATTATTGCATGACATGTTTAGAAAGCTTGATACCAAGTTGTTAGTTTTATGCTTATCCTCCTTTCCTGAGTTTCGCATGTGTTCTCTGTAGATGTCGAATAGCGGCGACAACACTCATGCTTCAGGCGATGTATCTTCATCTGATTCCGACAACCCTATGTCTTTAGAAGATGGTGAGGGATCAAGTAATCTTGAATGGGATAGAGCTGTAGCAATTACCCTTCTAGTCAGGACACGAAGGTACACTCCAAGGAAGCCCACACACCAGCCTAAAGGTGTATATGAAGTAACTGAGATCAATATAAAGTCTTGGGCTCCAACTAAACCAAATAAAGCACGCATGAGGTTCAGGAGTGTGGGTGGATTTGTTGGCAGGGTAAGGCTCAACATAAATCTGCCGGGGTTTCGGAAGCCTGACACAGAAACACGGCAACGGATAGTCTAGGAGATCATGGATCACTTCAATGTTCCTGCGCAGTGGAGAATGCAGGTGGAACACGCTGCACTGAAGAACGCTTTGGATGCTTGGAGAAACTGGAAGCACGTGTTGTACAAGAAGTACTTGAGTGAAGGCAAGGACCCAATCCCCGCATACCCCCAAATTACAAAGGCAGACTAGCAGAATTCAAAAGGGTCAGGGTAACTAAAGAGTTTGCTGAGAAGAGTTTCAAGCACTCGGAACTTCAGAAGAAGAACACACACACCCCACCGTATGGGTGTGGCAGGATACTACGACATGAAACCGATATGGGACCAGGAGGACAAAGAAGCAGTATCAGCGGGTGGGGAACCGGCCTTTAGTGAAATCAGGGGAGAACGCGCCATAGACTACTTGCGGGCACGTGCAATGAGGCGTGATGACGAAACTTATTACTTTAAAAACTCACATGACGAAAAGCTGTATCAAGTGATGGTAGGGGCTTCCAAGATCCCTGGAAGGTTCTACAGGAACTCAGGGCCATGTGACATTCTGACCATTGCTCTGGAAACAAAAGAGCCCCTTGTCCATGCAAGGGGTATAGGTGTTAATGTCCCACACAAGAGGGCTTTCACACTCAGCAAAGAAGAGAGGCTCAGCATGGAAAAGGCAAAGAGTGAAATGAAGAAGAATGAATTGTATGAAAGGTTGAGGAAGGAAATGTATCCGGCTGTTCGAAAGGATCTTGAGCAGTCAATGATGATTGGGAAGACTATAACACTGACAGATAGCTAGCAGATGAGAAGGGAGGCGAGCATGGAGGATGTTGCTTATTGCGTGACAACATAGCACAAGAGTAGTTGTGCATCAGCTAACCCCAGCGACACTGAGACTGCAGCTGCTCGTGATGATGCTACATCTGATCTATCTGGAATGAAAGACAGACTGAAGGGCGTGCTTACACATTATGAAGGTACATTAAAATGTGCAATAACCTGGGTTTGCCCACCCTTCTTGGGAGAGGGGCTCTTGTTGGACAATGTGCCATGCAAGCCGGGCTGTGTGAAGTGCTACGTGACTGAAGTAAAGCCTGGATTCAATGAATTTGCTCTCAAGAATGTCCTAGGAGACCTTCATGAGCAAAGGACCTTGGGAGAAACACTGTTACATCACATCCAGTGGCCACGGAAGGAAATAGAGTTCATCGATGAGATCCCTGAAGCCCCGCCAAGAGCAACCAATGTCGCCCCTCAACCGATGACGCTCTCCTTGCCACAGCAGCTCTCGCGCGCTTCCCCCAAAGAACCTAATACTCGTAATCCGACGCCTGATGCATCAACATGTGATCAGCCGGCCCAACTTTGTGGCGTACATGCCATGTCATCCTCTGCCCCAAAGCAACCAGTGGCAAGGCCTACAAATGCTAAAGATGCACCACCGGTTCAGATGCCGGCCGCTGAAGCAGCAGGGGGAGACCTAGCTGCAGCACATGCTCAGCAGACCAACCTGGTGGAATGGGCTGCTAAGCAGTCTGATGCTTCGGAACCGCCTGCTAAGCAGTTTGTAGGTCCAGAACCGACTGCTCATCAGTCCGTCGGTTCGCAGTTGCGTGATCAGCATACCAATGCGTCAGCACTTCCTGCTCAGCAAACCAATGCGTTGGCACGGCCTCCTTAGCACACCGACAAGTTGGACCACCTGCGCAGAACTCAGACTTAGCTTCAATGCATGGTCAGTAGTCCGATGCCTCTGCTCCTACAGCCCAGCAGTCCGTCACAGCAGCATCGCCAGCTCAGCGGTCCGGCAAAGATAAACCGTCTACTAAGCAGTTCGTCAAAGCTTCACCATCTGCTTGGCAGTCTACCTTGCAGGTAACCAGATGTTCTGCCAGAAATGCTTCAAGTATCAAGAAGGAAGTGGCCAAAAAGCCTACACCCGCGACGAAGCGCGGCGGGAGAGTGAAGAAGAAAGAGAATGATTGCCTCTTGCTTAAAGCACTCATCGCCCGGAACCAAATTAACATCAGGTTGTTTGAATCAAGGAGTAATATTATTTCTGATGGCATGGATGATGAAGAAGTAGAATTTGTGCTTGCTAAAAGTAAAGCAGACGTACTTGAAGTACACAATTACGTCCATGGCCGGCCATTTCTTGTTGGCGAATACTTTGATGAGTGCATCTCTAGTTGCCGCAAGTTACATGAATATTGCATGGATCAAATGTCAACATGTCTTCGTGGTTTGCTAGTCCACTTCAACACTGATCATTTCTGACACAATGTTGGTTCATTCGATGTAAGTTTTGAGGACTTACATCTCTTCTTCAACTTCAATGAGCTTGATGCCACTCTTGTTAGATGCCTGATTTTGTAAGTACTTAACAAACTCTGATCAACTTCTCCATACAAGGTTGTAAATGATAAACATCTAACTGCATTTTATTCCTCTCAGGGGATTGAAAGCGCATAGAAGAAAAGGCAGGGTGTGTATTTCATAGATCCTCCATTAGCAAATGGCACAACATTACATGGTAAGGACAAACGGGACTGGGCCGTTAACACGGTCGTCCATATCTTCGAAAACACGTCCCATGAAGAATCATTTCTCTGGCCATATCATGAAAGGTGAGTCAAGTAAACAACCACGCTGAAAGGATCGAGAAGAGGTGTCTAGAGGGGGGATTAGACACCAAGTGAAAAAGTTGCAGTTTTTAATCTCTTTAAGTTGAAGTAGAGTTTTGGCACAAGTTTAACAATCACAATACATAACAAGCAAGCATGCAAAGAGTATATGAGCAGCGGAAAGTAAAGCATGCAACTTGCAAGAATGTAAAGGGATGGGATTGGAGTATGTAAACGCAATTGGAGACACGGATGTTTTTGTCGTGCTTCCGATAGGTGGTGCTATCGTACATCCACGTTGATGGAGACTTCAACCCACGAAGGGTAATGGTTGCGCGAGTCCATGGAGGGCTCCACCCACGAAGGGTCCACGAAGAAGCAACCTTGTCTATCCCACCATGGTCGTCGCCCACGAAGGACTTGCCTCACTAGGGTAGATCTTCACGAAGTAGGCGATCTCCTTGCCCTTACAAACTCCTTGGTTCAACTCCACAATCTTGTAGGAGGCTCCCAAGTGACACCTAGCCAATCTAGGAGACACCACTCTCCAAGAAGTAACAAATGGTGTGTTGATGATGAACTCCTTGCTCTTGTGCTTCAAACGATAGTCTCCCCAACACTCAACTCTCTCTCACAGGATTTGGATTTGGTGGAAAGAAGATTTGAATGGAAAGCAACTTGGGGAAGGCTAGAGATCAAGATTCATATGGTAGGAATGGAATATCTTGGTCTCAACACATGAGTAGGTGGTTCTCTCTCAGAAAATGAATGATGGAAGTATAGGCACATTCTGATGGCTCTCTCCATGAATGAAGAGTGGGTGGAGGGGTATATATAGCCTCCACACAAGATCTAACCGTTGCACACAACTTACCAATCTTGGTGGGACCGAATCATCAAACTCGGTCGGACCGATTTAGCAAATAATTTGACCATTAGGATTTTCGGTGGGACCGACATGCAACTCGGTGGGACCGATATGGTTAGGGTTAGTGCATAACGTAATCTCGGTGAGACCGATTACTCAAACTCAGTGGGGCCGATGTTGGTAATAAGCTAACCAGAGAGTTGGTCAGGCAAACTCAGTGGGACCGATTCGCTCATCTCGGTGAGACCGAAACGTTACAAAGAGGAACAGAGAGTTTGCATTGTAATCTCGGTAGGACCGATAACACAAACTTGGTGTGACCGATTTTGGTAATGGATACATACAGAGAGATTACAATCCCATCTCGGTGAGACCGAGATCCCTATCGGTGAGACTGATTTGATTAGGGTTTGTGGCAGTGGCTATGACATCTGAACTCGGTGGTGCCGGATAGAAAGAATCAGTACGACCGAGTTGGACTTTTGGTTTGGGTCATATGTGGATGTGAGAAAGTAGTTGAGGGCTTTGGAGCATATCACTAAGCACTTTGAGCAGGCAAGCCATTAAGCAACACCTCATTCCCTCTTGATAGTATTGGCTTTTCCTATAGAATCAATGTGATATTGGATCACTAAAATAGAAAATGTAGAGTCTTGTGCTTGGAGCTTGAGCCAATCCTTTGTCCTTAGCATCTTGAAGGGGTTCCACATCCTCTAGTCCATGCCACTCCATTGTTGAACTTATCTGAAACATACTAGGTAAAAGTATTGGTCCAACAAGAGATATGTTGACATAAATTACCAAAATCACCTAGGGAGCACTTGTGCTTTCAATCTCCCCCTTTTTGGTAATTGATGACAACATACATCAAAGCTTTAGATAATGATATAGAGAATAACAAGTAAAGCTTTGGAAAGACATGTAACATGCATAGGCTCCCCCTACATGTATGCAATCATTTAAATATGGAATATAGGAGCATGTAAATGCATAAGCATGACAGACTAAGCAATCACTACAAAAAAAAGACACATCCGTGACATTTTGGGCCGAACGAAAAAAATTTATGTCATACATATGACACTTCTATGACGATAATTGTGACAAAACCCGGTATCATCATAGATGTGGTGGGCTCCTACTTCTATGACAAAAAATCATGACGGAAAATGGGCTTTTCGTCCTAGGCGGGCCGGAGACGCAACTGCATGACATTCTTTGGGCCGTCCATGACAGAAAAAACCGTGGTAGAAGCGAGGGGGAGGAAAATTTCGAGGAGTTGCCGGTTACGGTGGGAGGTCAGGGACCGAGCGATGCGCGTTTCTCTCGTACACGTACACGCGTGTGTGCGAGGCGTTGGCTCTAACTGAACCCGAGCGATTGCACTACAGGCTACGCGTTACTGAACCCGAGTGATCGATCGATGGCTGTTAACTGAACCCAATGGAGCGATTCCTTCGCTACTGCTGCTAACTGAAGCCGATCGATTGGATGAACAGTGAGCGTTGTGGGGGGGGGGGTTGGATGAACAGTGAGCAGTGGCGTTGCCTCTCGATGAACAGGACCCCGTGGTGTGGAGGGCTGGATGAACAGTAGACGGTGGAGGGGTGGCCGTGGAGGGGTGGTTGAACAGGACCCCGTGGTCTGGTGGAGGGCTGGATGAACAGTAGACGGTGGAGGGGTGCCCGTGGAGGGGTGGTTAAACAGTAGCCGGTGGAGTAGCGCACGGTGGAGGCTGGATGAACAGGAGCCCGTGGAGGCTGGAGGAGGTCGACGGTAGCCCGTGGAGGTTGGAGGAGGTCGGCGGTGGAGATGAACAGTATCTTGTGGAGTCTGTTTCGACCGTAGCACTCCAACACAAGTCCGTTTTGTCCGTTTTGCGGTACGCCACACCCCTTCCGATCAACAGGACCCTCGTTTCGACCGTAGCACTCCAACACAAGTCCGTTTCGTCCGTTTTGCGGTACGCCACACCCCTCCCGATGAACAGGACCCCCGTTTCGACTGTAGGAGGTTCGTTTCCTCTGTTTTGCGGTACACCACACCCCTCCTGATGAACAGGACCCCCGTTTCGACCGTAGGAGGTCGGTTTCCTCCGTTTGGCGGTACGCCACACCCTTCCCGATCAATAGGACCCCCGTTTCGACCGTAGGAGGTCCGTTTCCTCTGTTTTGCGGTACGCCACACCCCTCCGGATCAATAGGACCCCGTTCCGAACGTAGGAGGTCCATTTCCTTACGCCAGGCCTCGTTCCCATCGCTTGTTCCATCCAAGCCCTCCCGATGAACATTTCGTTCCGACCCAGCTGGTTGGCTCCCCATGAACACGACGACGATGTTGTTTCTCTGTTTCGACCCAGCCATGTACGTATGCGCGAGTAGGTGTTCGAGACCCTGCCCGTATGTACGTACGTGGCCGTATTTTCATTCTTGCACCCTCGCCGTTGTACGTACGTGTACATGCTACGTGCGCACCTCTACTACGACACGTGCGCGCCTCTACTACGACACGTGCGCGCCTCTACAATGACTAGTATGTACGTACACGTTCGCAACCAGAATGACAACCCTACGTACGCTTCGACCAGGTGGGTCCCGACTGTCAGGCACTTCCTTGCCTGCGAAGATGTAGCTGGTGGGTCCCAGCTGTCAGGGGGGCAAATAATTTTTATTTGCCCGGACGCACTTCCTTGCATGCGAAGATGTAGCTGGTGGGTCCCAGCAGTCAGGGGGAAATGTTTTTTTTCACAAAATACGGTGGCCCGTCCGGTGGGTCCCTGCTGTCAGGTGGAGGAATAATTATTTTGCGCGTAATAAGGAGGCACTTCCTTGCTACGGCCGTGGACCCAGCTGTCAGCCTCTCCACGTATAGTCCACGTCTGATGGAAGACATTCCTTGACCATGTTGACCACGCCGCACCAAGAGCACCAGGGCGGTGGACGACGGTGATGCCTAGGAAGGGGACGACGCGGAGCCGGGGAAGATGTGGCAGTGGATGCCCACGCGTAGAAGAGTACGAGGGTTCACTGGTTCGCTGCGGTGTGAGGCTGCCGTCGCTGTAGAATAACAGGGGGTGTGGGTGAGTAGAGGGATGGCCTGGCCAGCGGTGGGAGTAGTAGGCGGCGGTGAGGCCTCTGCCGCATCGCAGCCGGCCACGGGAGGCAGGAGCACGAGGCACGACCGGCGCTGGTTTGGGCGGCTGGAGCAAGAAGACCAGAGGTTGAAGAAGCACTACGGCCGTTGGATGGACATCGTACGGTCACTGGAGCTAGAATCATGCATATTGACTAAGTTGACAAAGCCCTCCGTCCCCGTCAACTTAGTAGGCCCACAAGTCAGCCTGCCACTATACTGGGTCCCAGCTAACAGGGGGAGTATTCATTTTTTTGTGCGTAATAAGGAGGCACTTCCTTGCGTGCGAAGATATAGCTGGTGGGTCCGAGCTGTCAGCGGCGGTAACGTTTTTTTCGCGAAATACAGAGGCCCTTTCGGTGGGTCCCTGATGTCAGGTGGAGGAATCATTATTTTGCGTGTAATAAGGAGGCATTTCCTTGCGTGCGGCCGTGGACCCAGCTGTCAGCCTCTCCACGTACAGTCCACTTCAGATGCATGTCGGTCGTTGACCACGTTGACCAGGCCGCGCCGAGAGCACCAGGGCGGTGGACGACGGCGAGGCCTAGGAAGGGAACGACACGGAGGCAGGGAAGACTCGGCAGTTGTTTCCCACGCGGAGGGGAGTACAACTGTTTGAGGGTTTACTGGTTCGTCTGCCGTCGCTGGAGAATAACAGCAGGTGTGGGTGAGTAGAGGGATGGCTAGGCCAGCGATGGGAGTACGGTGGGGCGGTGAGGCCTGCGCGGCAGCACAGCCGGCCGCGGGGAGGAGGGAGCAGGCAGTCCCGCCGGCGCTTGTTTGAGCGGCTGGAGCAGGAAGAGCAGAGATTGAAGAAGCACGACGGCCGTTGGATGGACATCCAACAGTCACTGCTTGTGCGTCAACCTTTTTTTAGGAAAGCCTCAAATCTGTGGAAAACAGCATACAACCCATCTGCCATTATTTCTAATAATTTACAGCCCATTTGCTAATTCTTAAGGTTTTTTTGGAGCCCATATTCTTTTTGTTAGCATTACAGCCCATATTGTGGCCACGGTTAAAAAATTATACGAAATTTTGCATATTTCGGTGCGGTCCGAACTGTTTTTAATCCCGAAATTTCGACTCACATTCAAACTGATTTTAAAAATAAATGTATATCAATATAAAATCCAACAAATTCTCCACGCATAAAAATTAATGTAATTTAAAATCTCGAAATGAAAAAAAGATATTTGAAACTAATTGCCGGTTTGATGTGTTTTAAAAATGTACAGCCCATTTCTCATTACTGATAGGCCATTTTCTCGGCCAGCCGAATGAAGCTCTCCTCGTCTTGAAAGATTTGCAGCCCAACAGGCCTGACAAAGCGACTTACTTGGCAAATCACAAAAAAACTGGGTTGTGGCCTTGGACCCAGCTGTCAGCCTCTCCACGTACAGTACTCTTCCGATGGAAGTCGGTCTTGACCACATTGACCACGCCGCGCCGAGAGCACCAAGGCGGTGGACGACGGCGAGGCTTAGGAAGGGGACGACGCGGAGCCGGGGAAGACGCGATAGTGGATGCCCACACGGAGAGGAGTACGAGGGTTCACTGGTTCGGCTGCGGCGTGAGGCTGCTGTCGCCGCAGAATAACAGGGGGTGTGGGTGAGTAGAGGGATACCCTGGGCCAGCGGTGGGAGTAGTAGGGGGCGGTGAGGCCTCCGCGGCATCACAGCCGGCCACGAGAGGCAGGAGCACGCGGCACGACCGGCGCTGCTTTGGGCGGCTGGAGCAAGAAGACCAGAGGTTGAAGAAGCACTATGGCCGTTGGATGGACATCGTACGGTCACTGGAGCTAGAATCGTTCATATTGACTAAGTTGACAAAGCCCTCCGTCCTCGTCAACTTAGTAGGCCCACAAGTCAGCCACCCACTATGGTGGGTCCCAGCTAGCAGGGGGTATTCATTTTTTGGTTCGTAATAAGGAGGCACTTCCTTGCGTGCGAAGATATAGCTGGTGGGTCTGACCTGTCAGTGGGGGGAACGTTTTTTCGCGAAATACAGAAGCCCTTCCCACGTACAGTGCACGTACAGTGTGTAATAAGGAGGAACTTTCCTTGCATGCGACCATGGACCTCGTGGGTCCCAGCCGTCAGGCTCTCCACGTACAGTCCTCTTTCGATGACTCTCGTATGTTGACCACGCCGCGCCGAGCGCACCGAGGCGGTGGACGATGGCAAGGCCCCAGACTGGAACGACCCGGATATGGGGAAGACGCGGCAGTGGAGTCGCAGACGGAGAGGAGTGGGAAACTTGACTGGTTCGGGTGCGGGGTGGGCCTACACTCGGGAGAGAATAACATGAGGTGTGGAGTGGAGGGATGGCCTGGCCGTCGGTGGGGTAGCGTTTCATTGAGGAGCGCAAAACAACGCCGCTGGACGCCGAAGGCTGGAGCAGGCGGTTCCGGCAGCGCTGGGGGAAGAAGATGAGAGATTGAAGAAGAATGTCAGACATTGGATGTAAATCCAACGCCTTCTTAGGCTTCGACCTACTGGCCCACATGTCAGCAAGTCCATTTGTTTTTTTAGTCCATTTGGTGGGCTGGGTGAAACAATGATGTAGCATCTATGCAGCCCGTTTAAATCCCATTTGCATTTTTGTCGAAATCCGCGGACTTGCTGGACTGGGTGAAAATATCATGTTGGCCTAGACGGAGAAATGTTATAAAAACATAAACACATGATTGCACGTCAGTAAAATCTTTGCAAGCTTATGTACGCAATCACTAGGAGTTAACTTGACAAGTTATATATAAACAATTATTATTATTATTTTGTAAGAACTTTCAACTTACAAAATAAAAATATCATTTTTGATGAGTTAATAGTACGTGGGGTGTTATTATTTTTTAGGCTAGACGTGGGACAGTTGAGTTGGTTCTAGGGGAAAGTACTCGGAGAAAACTCAGTTTACATCGAAAAAGAAAGTGGGAGAAAATTCAGAGACCTGCTGGGTCCACCTGAGGAGAGGAATATGTTGGGAGGAAGGAGATTCAAAGCACGGCAGCCGAGTGAACTAGTTTTTTTACGGACAAGTGAACTAGTTTACATACATAAGCAAATGGCCACTAAAAAAGCAATCAAGTTAATGGGTTCTTAAAAGAAATATTTCGAACAAAACAGATAATTACGACACATAGGCTAATGCATGAAACACTCAGATGATAAAGGTGCTTATAAACAGATAAAGTACAACATCTAGACCTTCCTGGCACGCTTGATCATGACGCTGCGGCTGTCTGTGTACTCGTCGGTTACGGGAAGCAGACACGCCCTCATGTCCAAGATCTGCCTGTACATGTCGTAGCATGCGTATGCGTCCTTGGCCGCGTAGGTTATGTAGGCTAGATTCAGAGGTACCTCCCACGTGTTCAGGTCGTCTTCTTTCATGTTGGCGTATCAGGGGTCGATGATGGTCTCAGCGAGGTCAACCACGGAGTCCTTCTCCTGCCCGTTGCTGATGATCTTGTATTGCTTCTGGATGTCGACAAGCTTGTTGCACCAGATGGCCGAATCGTCGCGTTCTTCCTTCTCTCCACCATAGCGAAGGTGCAGTCGGCGCTGCCGATGAAATGGGCGAATGCTCCAGAACCTGGTGCAACCATAGGACTGAGGTGAGGCAGAGCTTCACCGAGTCCGTATCGTTGGTGTACATCACATTCAACTTGGTGCAGCCATAGGACTGAACGGCGAACTAACTCCTTGCTGAAGTCCATATCCAGCAGGCTCACCCCTCGGATCGCCATTGGAGTCTTTCGAGTGAACGAGTGTGTAGGCGGCGGCAGCAGTTCGTTTTTCAGCTCTTGGGGAACTGGATTCAACAGTAAGCTGAGTGTGTACATGCGAAAACAGTTACTACCCCTCCCTCATCCGCTGCACGCCCGGCAGAAGATGCACCCTCGGCGCATTCAAACGCCTCCATTAAGAAACCTACTCCGGCCACACGTCGGTTCACGAGCGGGTCTGTATTGGTACTGTAATAACAGGAGTTAGTGGTCACTTTACTTAAATTTAATTAGCTTTAATAGAAATTTATACTTAAAACAAGCAATGCATTGGCTCGTTCTATCAGTGCCACGGGATCAACATGCACAACAATTAGAATTATTATTCTCAGGACGCACACGACCAGCACATTTGTCGCACTTTCACAAAGATAATACTACCAAGTTTGAACTGTTTGTTATGGTTGCTGTCCTCTGCATCATCATGCCGTGTTTCCCAGCTTGCAAGATTCAGAACCAACAAATAAGATCCAAATAATAAGTACAACAAAGATGCCTACACATCTCATTGATTCCCAGCTTGCAAGATTCAGAACCAACAAATAAGATCCAAATAATAAGTACAATAAAGATGTCTACACATATCACTGATTCCCAGCTTGCAAGATTCAGAACCAACAAATAAGATTCAAATAATAAGTACAACAAAGATGCCTACACATCTCATTGATTCCCAGCTTGCAAGATTCAGAACCAACCCATTAGAGCCTTTTGATAAAGTGAATATTGGGATTAAATCCATCTTGGCTAGCCATGTCATACAATCGAAGAACTTGGCGAATGCTCTTGACCGTCACAACATCTATAGTTGAGTATTCCCGTTTGTACAGCATGTTGGCACAGCACAAACAAGGAGACGGGAAAGCATGATTTCACTTCAATAGCGGCCTCCTTGAACTCAACCTCCAGGTCCACTAGGATGAGGTCTGCCTGGAGTTCCATGATTCAATTCATGCGCCTTTTTTTGCGGTTCACCTTAAATGAAGCAAAGATTGCATCATTCAGCTAGCAAGAAGTACTTGCTCTTGTGAGCTGGCAGGTTCTTCTTTAGTAGTTGCACTAAAATTGAGGAACATTATGGTTGGCTGTCCGGTTCATGTAAGGTGCAACTATAATTTTCTTATCCTTTTGTGCAGTTCCACTAAAATAAAGTGCCATTGTGGTGACAGTGACGGTTCCATCTTGCAAAGGCTAATAAAATGTTGCACGAGATTACCCGCAGAACTTGACGGAGATTTTGGAAACTCCAATCACCATTTTGTGCAGTTCCACCAAAATTGAGAGATGTTGCCCACGTGACATTTTAGTTGAACTGCACAAGACACTCATTCCAAAAAAAAGTGTTTTGTGCAGTTCACCAAAAGGTCACAATAGCAACAAGGTGAAATGGATATCCCTATCTGCACAAAATGATAGAAAGTAAACAGTTGCTGGTCAATAAGAATATACGAAACATACACAAAATGAAAAGAAGCATCTTAATTATGTTCATGGCAATCACGCAAGGACAGTAGAAATTTTAAAATGTCAGCAATGCTTCATGTTACCAGAAGCATTATGATCAACAATGAGATTCCTCAGATATGGGATTACTTTAATGGTGGCATTGCTTGTTTACGAGACACGGTAAATCAACAGCAGCTAAAGAGTTGGTTTAAGGGCATCGGATCGTCGGGACACCAGGACACTCAGCAGCGTAAAGGAGTAACTTACTTATCATACTGGGGAAAATAGCAGGAGTGCCATTTGTAACACAGTTTAATTGCATCTTATCACTGGAGGCATTAGATTAACAATAACACTGGTTAGACATGTCCCTAAGGTAACAGTGTGATCGCTTCATTTTACATGCGCCCTTACATTAACAACAGCAAAAGGTTGGTATAAGGACATGCTACAGTGGATGCATCAGCACAATGTACCTACAAGGAGGCATAAAGTGGTGATGTCGAGCTTGTTCACGCTATGTGAGGGCAGCAAACCAAATCCTGGAGACCTTTTACTATGTGAGGGCAGAAAATCTAATCCTGGAGACCTTTTACTATGTGAGGATAGAAAATCTAATCCTGAGACCTTTTACTATGTGAGGGCAGCAAATCTAATCCTGAGACCTTTTACTATGTGAGGGCAGCAAATCTAATCCTAAGACCTTTTACTATGTGAGGGCAGAAAATCTAATCCTGAGACCTTTTACTATGTGAGGGCAGCAAATCTAATCCTGGAGACCTTTTACTATGTGATGGCAGCAAATCTAATCCTGGACATACTCTGTTGACTTGTCCACCAGCCGCCACTTTCTATCCTTTTTTCAACCAATAATAGATCTGTTCATTATCCAGTTTGTACTACGTTTTCCCATTATTTCCCTTTTCAACAAAGATACCGGTTGGGTATCCGGTCTCTACTACTTTCACCATATTATTTCCTCTTTGAATCAAGTCCTAGATTCATGCTACAACTTTCCCCCCTTTCTTCGTTGTTTGAACAAAGCCCTAGATTTGAATGCATGAAGTAGCTTTACCTCTAATAATACTAAAAATTTAGGTGGCTTTGGAAGAGCTGATGGGAGTAGAAAAAGATGCACATGCAGACACGTGGGGAGCTGGGGCAGTAGAGCAAGGCCGCTTTCGAAGAACTTATACCTGAGGGTCGCCGGGATGTCGGCGGCGGCAGGTCGGATCTGCAGACAATACGGCAGGGAGGAAGAAGGGTCAGAGGACCTCCCGAGCCAGCACTGTGTCGGAGAGAACGGCACGGGCAGAGGATCGGGCCCCTCCGGCAGCTGTGGGTTTCCTCCCTCGGCAGCGATGACCGCGTGAACGATGCACCTTTTAGTCCTCTACACACACCGGCCGAAGGGATCCGGCCGGATCTATGACCAGCGGTGAGCAGAGAGAAAATGTCGCTACCGTTGTCTTGTTTATATCTGGAGAGGATGAGAGAATGAAGAGAGCAACCCTAGTAAAGCAAGCGCTCAGGCCCCTGCGTCCATATATAGTGGAGTGATTATCTTTTTTCTCTCCACAACAAGCGTTTCAATTTGTGTACGTGGCATTAAAGAAAAGAAACTCTCTATTTAAGGTGACTACTCTACGACTCCTACTTACTACTACAGTATTGTTCACTTGTGCTCCCCACCCCTCCATTCATTGAACAACCCCACGGGTGAATAAACATACAGTAAGTACTGTATTTATATAGAACGAACAAGCTTGAACTATTTTCGCGTAGTTAAAAGTTGAGGGCGGGGCTTTTCCCGGGCAGTACGCGCGGCAGTTTTCGGGTAGGCGGTTTGACAGAGAGGCGAGGAGGGTGAGCGAGTGGGGCTGTGCGATTTGACGGCGCGTTACTGCTGGAAAGACTTGTGATATGACCACTCACTATAGTCATGAATTACTGGCGCTCCGACCGGGGTGATGCCCCCCTTCCATTCCGCGCTCTAATCTGGTGCATGACACGTCGACCCGGATGCTGGCTCTCCCACATGTCGGAGTAGTAAGAAGGAGCAAAGAATGATGCGGTATATACTAGTACTATACTACTCCCTCCGTTCCTAAATATAAGTCTTTGCAGAGATTTCACTATGGACCACATACGGAGAAAAACGAGTGAATCTACACATAAAATGCATCTATATACATCCGTATGTGGTCCACAGTGAAATATCTACGAAGACTTATATTTAGGAACGGAGGGAGTACTACTCAGGTCGGAGGAGTGCGAACCACGGCAGCCCAGTGAACCAGCCGTGCGAACCACGGTAGCCCAGTGAACCAGCAGTAGAAAACAATGTGGTGATATGGCCATAAAAAACAATGTCCAGTAACACTCCTCTTTGCTTGGATCCCTGAGTTAGAGCTAGTTTGGGTTGAAATAGCCTCAAATTATCGAAACAAGAGGGGTTAGTTTGAGCTAGTTTGCTCTAACCCAGCTAAAAAACTAGCCTGGTGGAGAGGTTCTAATTGGGTTAGTTATCCTCGGGCCAACTAAAAGAGAACTAAAAAAATCTCACCTGCCCGTACCAGATCGCTCCCCTAAAAAAATCTCACCTGCCCGCACCAGATCGCTCCCCCCCCCTCTCGCACGACTCCTCTCTGTTCCCCATAGGGCCGCCCGCCCAAGCGCCGCTCACCCTCTCTCTCCTCCGGCCGCCCTCTCCTTCCGGCCTCTGCCGCCCTACTCCGACCGCCCTCTCCCTCCGACCTTCGAAGGTCGCCCCGCTCCCCCTTCACCAGTCGTTTTTCTCCCTCTGTCGTGCGCGGCAGCGGCGCATCTACCAGGGAGGTCGCGAGAGGGGTGAGTTTGTTCATTCCTTCTCTGTCTCACGGCCATATCATTGATCTTGCTTGCTCTAGCGCTAATTCTGATTTGGAAAAGTAGATCCTGATCAAACTTGCTATAGATTTGTGGTGCACGCATGGAATTGTTTGATGCTGCTTGAGGAGGTAATAAATCTTTCTAGAGGCCCAAAGATTCAGGTCACCTTTCTAGGTATTTCAATTTCAGGCTTGCATTATTTGTAGAGGCCCAAAGATTCAGTTCACCTTTCTAGGTATTTCAGTTTCAGGCTTGCATTATTTCTAGAGGCCCAAAGATTCAATTCACCTTTCTAGGTATTTCAGTTTTAGGCTTGCATTATTTCTAGAGGCCCAAAGATTCAGTTCACCTTTCTAGGTATTTCAGTTTCAGGCTTGCATTATTTCTAGAGGCCCAAAGATTCAGTTCACCTTTCTAGGTATTTAAGTTTCAGGCTTGCATTATTTCTAGAGGCCCAAAGATTCAGTTCACCTTTCTAGGTATTTAAGTTTCAGGCTTGCATTATTTCTAGAGGCCCAAAGATTCAATTCACCTTTCTAGGTATTTCAGTTTCAGGCTTGCATTATTTCTAGAGGCCCAAAGATTTAGTTCACCTTTCTAGGCATTTTAGCTACAGGCTTGCATTATTTCTAGAGGCCCAAAATTAAGTTCCCAGTCGGCGGCAAGCGGCCCTGCTACCTATGCCGGTGTCGACCTCAACTCGCAACGGCCGGCGTCGGATGGGTTCCCGGGGCTTGGGCTCTACAGAGCCTTCCTCCAGAGCGACGATGGCGAGCTCCTCCCTCGGTGTGTGAGGGGCTCCGGGCTCCCTCCCTATCATGAACGACTTCCATGATAAGTTAGCTCATTCTTTGTTTCATGAAGTGTTTTTTTTATTTTGTGAAGCTTGATTGACGACTTGTATGTTTAAGTGGGATATCTCATTTGTATGGACAAAGTAAAAATTATCATGTTTTGCATGCTTGATTTGTATAGATAGTTCATTTATGTCAATTGTGAGCGGGAGGAGGCCACAGAAGAGCCGGCCACACCAAGAGGGTGCTTGGATCCAGGGGACTTATTTTAGTCTGACTAAAAATAGGGTCCAAAGTAGTCAAATGATTGAGATAGAGCATTTATTGTCAATCTAACCCTGCCATCCATACACCTCGTTGGTTTAGAGTTAGTTCAGGGTTAGAATCTAACTCTAACCTCTAACTGAGTTAAAGTTCTCCTCGTCTCGGTTCATCGCCATCATACTTTCCCCATTCCTGTGTTTTCAATATCCTGCGAATCAAAGAGGCCCTTTTTTCGGGAAAAATCAAAGAGGCCCTTGGACTGGTTTAGGATCGGCCATTTTTTATAAACGTGTTATGTCCAAAATTTAATGAACGTGCTCCAGTTTCCACGAAAATAATCCGGTTTCATGTAGTAATTCATTGATTTATTTATTCTTCTGCGGGGGGTTTGCATGTAATTCGTGAGGTCTCAAATGTAAAGTACCCTGGCATATGCTCCGAGTCGTGCATGCACTACGACCCAGATGCTCTATGTCCCACATGTCGGCGAATGGGAGCACGTGGAAATAGCCTAGGAGTACATATAGGAGGATAAATGCGTGAAAAAATATGTACTGTGAAGCGTAGCCGCGGTTCGAAAAGGAGACCTAAAGTGATGACAGCTATAGGTCGCACGCACCCAACTAGTGGTACTAGACATACGACTAATTTTTCCCTCAAAAAAAAAGAAGAGGCACGAGTGCTCAATACTCCTATTCTATAAACACGAGTCCCATCTGACAACAGCGTCCGTGCTACAGCTAGCTCTCCTCCCTTGTTTCTCTCTTCTAATTCTAAACTTGGCCGACGCCCGGTGGGTGGGGTGGGTTTGCTCAACTGCGGCCCCACCTCACAGTGAAAACGTTACGACTGGAATAAAAAATGCCATATACTCCCTCCGTTCATAAATATAAGCCTTTTTAGATACTAGTTCAAATGGAATACATCATATAGATGTATGAAGACATAGTTTAGAGTGTAGATTGTTAATGGTACTAGTAAGTAGAACGCCCATGGTTTCAATAATACTTGTGTTTCCGAATGTAACGTGACAGCACTTGTTCCAAAATGACTTTGTTGATTGTTAGTGTGTGCGCCTTCACAAATCAGACTGCAAATTTACCACAGCATGTTGGTGCCATGACATGGCACCAAGCCAAGTTTCATTATTTTCATGCGTGTTTTGGATTTACAGGAATTAAAAAACTAAGTTTCTCAATGTTTCCAACCCAGCCATGATGCCCAGAATTTTGAATTTCATTCCCATTTATTGCATGGAACCTAGAAATTTACCCGAGGACACACATGTGATTTTTCAACCAACTTTGGTGCACTAGAACATGTGCTTGTATTTCAAATTTGAATTATGCACACAAAGGTGACACGTTCCCTCCCAGAACCACGAGCCTTCTTCAGAGAAGCTCCGATTTGCAAGAAGCTTATACCAAAATTTGTTCCTATTCGGCCAATTTTTTTTACCACGGCATGGTACTACCATGACATGACACCATGCCAAGTTTCATGATTTTAAAACCAAGTTTCTCAATGTTCTCGACCAAGCCACGATGCCCAGATGTTTGAATCTTATTCTCATTTTTTGCATGGGAGTAGAAATTCACCCGAGGACACAAATGTGATTTTTCAACCAACTTTGGTGCATGGGAGCACATGCTTGTAGTTCAAATTTGAATTATGCACATTAAATGACCAAAAACTCAATTAATGTGTAAATAAGGCCAAACGAAGCCGGAATAATTCCAAAATTTAACAGGGCACTCATGTAGTTCTATGTTGCCTTTGTAAATAAACTCAAGGGGGACAACGTATATCGTTTCGCACTCAAAGGTGACACGTTCCCTCTCAAAACCACGAGCCTTCTTGAGAGAAGCTTCGGTTTGCAAGAAGCTTATACCAAAATCTGTTCCTATTCGGCCATTTTTTTTACCACAACATGGTAGTACCATGACATGACATCTATGCCAAGTTTCATGATTTTCAGACGTGTTTTGGATTTACAAGAATTTTAAAACCAAGTTTCTCAATGTTCTCGGCCGAGCCACGATGCCCAGATGTTTTAATTTTATTCTCATTTCTTGCATGGGACCTAGAAATTCACGTGAGGACACAAATGTGATTTTTCAACCAACTTTGGTGCACGAGAGCATGTGCTTGTAGTTCAAATTTGACTTATGCACATTAAATGACCAAAGGTGACACGTTCCCTCTTAGAACCACGAGCTTCCAAATCGGCCCAATTTTTTACCACAACATGTTAGTGCCATGACATGACACCATGCCAAGTTTCATGATTTCCAGCCGAGTTTTGGATTTACATGAATTTAAAATCTAAGTTTCTCGATGTTCTCGACAGAGTCATGACGCCCAGATGTTTGAATGTCATTCTCATTTCTTCCATGGGACCTAGAAATTCAACCAAGGACACACATGTGATTTTTCAACCCACTTTGGTGCACCGGAGCATGTGCATGCAATTCATATTTAGATTATGCACATTAAAAGTCCAGAAACTCAATTAATGTATAAAAAGGCCAAATGAACCCGAAATAATTCCAAAATTTAACAGGGCACTCATATAGTTCTATGTTGCCTCTATAAATAAAATCAGGGGAGAGGCAGCGTATATCGTTTCGCACACAAAGGTGGCACGTCCCCTCTCGGAACCACGAGGCTTGTTGAGAGAATCTCCGGTTTTGCAAGAGGCTTATACCAAAACTTGTCCCAATTCAGCCAAAAATTATACGTATGAAAACAGGGTTTAGATTATCCTGAACATCTCGCTACCTAGACCAATAATGTACTATGATTTGAATTTAACATAAAATGGATACAGATATTTGAATTGGAGAGCGTATGGTACATGTAGTTCATAGTGAAATATGATTACTGCTATATGCATGTCTTTTTGTTATCAAGATAATATTTAAATTATTGTATAACTTGACAACAATCGTATTCAAATAAGGAAAATTGATTCAAATTTAGTCCATATGGTAGACAACAATATATATGTTCACATGGTGGAGTAAAATGTTCATATATGATGGAAGATCAAAATGTACGACTACATCAATTATAAACCACAAGGTCACCTAATGATATATTCGAATTCAACATAACGTGGATTCAAAAATTGAAATTCGAGATCATGGCATCTGTAATCATATAAAAAGGGACATTACTCTTTCTTTGGTGGGAATTGATTTGTTTTTTGTTGTTGTTGAGGGAAGTGCGAATCGATTTGGTACTGTGAAGGGTAATCTTGTTCTCCCGATTTTTTTTACATTTTTCTTGTAGTTTTTTCAATGGCATCTATAGCAATATAGTAAAAGGGGACAAGACTCTCTTGTGTCTTGTATGATTTTTTTACACATTAAGTTTGTTCTGCCGAACAAGGAATCCGCACCTTGTTATCCCGAAATTTTCAAGCTCGAGTATCTTTTGTCTCACCTGCTTTGAAACTCCCGCTTCTTCAACCCGCGCCGCGCCTTGTTATCCCAAAATTTGGACGCGCACAAGAACTCCCTCCTCATCCGAAATCGCTCCCGCAGCCCAGACACGCGAAATCCCCCTTCTACCCCTCAGCCGGAAATGAAGCTCCATGTCGCGGTGTTAAAACCAGTGGGGGTATGCTGGTAACTTACCGTACATTTCGGACAAGCGCGTCCCTAAGCTTGGCTCCCCCTCCCCCTTCCCCCCCCCCCCCCCCATTCGTACACCGAGGCCGCCAAAACCGCCAAAACCCAAAAACCCCACGCTCCTCCATCGGCCTCCCGACCGCCGCCCAGCCGGAGACTCTTCCCCGACTATGTCGTCCACTGCAACAGCTCGCCGTCCCTCATCCACCGCACCGGATGAGGATCCGTTGTTGATCTCGTCATCCCGCCGGATCAGCCGCCCCGTCCTCCACCTCCAAGGAGTTGCCCCGACGTTCGCCTCGTCTATCGCGCCACCTCAATCCCCACAGCGTCGTCTTGACCTGCCCCACCGGAACCGCAGCACCCTCACCAATTCCTCTGATGAAGCCGAGGCCAACTCGGCGCCACCAAGGAGGTTCTGCACTCACCGCTGCATTTTATCTTTTATTTGATCTCACGGGGCTGCCGGTGCTCGATACCGAGCAGACATGGCGTCTCCATCGACGGCGTCGTCGCCGCCCACATCATCCATGGCGTCTCTCCCCCATGTCGTTGCTTCCTCGGCGGCGACTTCCACAACGACACTAGTTGCAGCTGCTCTGGCTCTCGCTCGCGCTGCGGCTCTGTTCTTGTTGTCGGTCGCACTGCTGCACTGCTCCTGCTTTCGTTCGTGCTAATGCTCTACTCTTCCTCTCACTTGCGCTGCTGCTGCTGCTGCACGACCTCCGGCAGCTACAGGAGTTACTGCTTTAGCACTCGCTCGTGGTGCTACTGCACAACTTGCTCTCTGCTAGTGCGTTCCCTGCTCGAGCGTCTGCTGATTTAGATCATTGCTTCTCTGCTACTACTGCTCGAACGCCCTAAACATCTATTGCAATGCTCTGTTACTAGTTCAATCAGTTTCGACAGTAAAATTCAGTTTTGACTGTGAAGTTCATTTTCTTTAGTTAAGTTTAGAGTGAACAGTATTTACAACATCTGTCGGAGCGGCCGTGGCGCGGCTGATGCGTTTTACATCTAGCACTTTTTGGTGATGTATTTTACATCATCTATTGCAGATGATATTAGGGTCCCACTTCAGATTAAAGTTGTCTATCTTGTCATGCTTCAGCCTCGTCGTCGTACACCTTAGCGTAGCTGCTCCAACGACGGAACCGTCCATCACAGTGGAGCAGTACCCTCGGTGCCGTTTCTAGAGGCCTCGGATCTTCTTCCCCGCCTCCGACAATCACACCATCCACCACGTCCATGTGGGGAACGTGGTAAGAAAATTACAAAATTCCTAACGGTCCTCACAAGACCAATCTATGAGTTCATCTAGCAACGATGACGAGAGGAGTAGCATTCTACATACCTTGTAGATCGAGCGAAAAGCGTTCAAGAGAACGGGGTTGAGGGAGGGCGTAACTACGTGTGATCCAATCACACGGAGATTCCTAGCGCCGGAACGGACGGCACTCCGCGGTTCAACACACGTACGGTCAGGCCGTGACGTCTCCCTCCTTCTTGATCCGCCAGGGGGAGGAGAGGTTGAGAAGATCAGCAGCACGATGGCCTGGTGGTGGATGCAGCAGGGATCCCGGCAGGGCTTCGCCAAGCGTCTGCAGGAGGGAGAGGTGTAGCAAGGGGAAAGGAGGCGCAAGTGCAAGGGGCGGCTTCCCTCCCTCCCCCCCTCTATATTAGGGTCCCAAGGGGGCGCCGGCCCTAGGAGATGGGATCTCCTGGGGGGCAAGGGGTGCCTTGCCCCCCAAGGCAAGTGGAGGCGCCCCCTCCCCTAGGGTTCCCAACCCTAGGCGCAGGGGGGCCCAATGGGGGGCGCACCAGCCCACCAGGGGCTGGTTCCCCTCCCACTTCAGCCCATGGGGCCCTCCGGGATAGGTGGCCCCATCCGGTGGACCCCCGGGACCCCTCCGGTGGTCCCGGTACAATACCGGTGACCCCCGAAACTTTCCCGATGGCCGAAACTCGACTTCCCATATATAATTCTTTACCTCCGAACCATTCCGGAACTCCTCGTGACGTCCGGGATCTCATCCGGGACTCCGAACAACTTTCGGTTTGATGCATACAAATATCTCTACAACCCTAGCGTCACTGAACCTTAAGTGTGTAGACCCTACGGGTTCGGGAGACACGTAGACATAACCGAGACGGCTCTCCGGTCAATAACCAACAGCGGGATCTGGATACCCATGTTGGCTCCCACATGCTCCTCGATGATCTCATCAGATGAACCACGATGTCGAGGATTCAAGCAACCCCGTATACAATTCCCTTTGTCAATCGGTACGTTACTTGCCTGAGATTCGATCATCGGTATCCCAATACCTCGTTCAATCTCATTTCCGGCAAGTCACTTTACTCGTACTGTAATGCATGATCCCATGACCAGACACTTGGTCACTTTGAGCTCATTATGATGATGGATTACCGAGTGGGCCCAGAGATACCTCTCCGTCATGCGGAGTGACAAATCCCAGTCTCGATCCGTGTCAACCCAACAGACACTTTCAGAGATACCCGTAGTATACCTCTATAGTCACCCAGTTACGTTGTGACGTTTGGTACACCCAAAGCACTCCTACGGTATCCGGGAGTTACACGATCTCATGGTCTAAGGAAAAGATACTTGACATTGGAAAGGCTCTAGCAAACGAACTACACGATCTTGTGCTATGCTTAGGATTGGGTCTTGTCCATCACATCATTCTCCTAATGATGTGATCCCGTTATCAACGACATCCAATGTCCATACTCAGGAAACCATGACTATCTGTTGATCAACGAGCTAGTCAACTAGAGGCCCACTAGGGACATATTGTGGTCTATGTATTCACACGTGTATTACGATTTCCGGATAACACAATTATAGCATGAATAAAATACAATTATCATGAACAAGGAAATATAATAATAATCCTTTTATTATTGCCTCTAGGGCATATTTCCAACAGTCTCCCACTTGCACTAGAGTCAATAATCTAGTTACATTGTGATGAATCGAACACCCATAGAGTTCTGGTGTTGATCATGTTTTGCTCACGGAAGAGGTTTAGTCAACGGATCTGCGACATTCAGATCCGTATGTACTTTGCAAATATCTATGTCTCCATCTTGAACATTTTCACGGATGGAGTTGAAACGACACTTGATGTGCCTGGTCTTCTTGTGAAACCTGGGCTCCTTGGCAAGGGCAATAGCTCCAGTGTTGTCACAGAAGAGAGTGATCGGCCCCGACGCATTGGGTATGACTCCTAGGTCGGTGATGAACTCCTTCATCCATATTGCTTCATGCGCTACCTCCGAGGCTGCCATGTACTCCGCTACACATGTAGATCCCGCCACGACGCTCTGCTTGCAACTGCACCAGCTTACTGCTCCACAATTCAACATATACATGTATCCGGTTTGTGACTTAGAGTCATCCAGATCTGTGTCGAAGCTAGCATCAATGTAACCCTTTACGACGAGCTCTTCGTCACCTCCATAAACGAGAAACATGTCCTTTGTCCTTTTCAGCTACTTCAGGATATTCTTGACCGTTGTCCAGTGTTCCTTGCCGGGATTACTTTGGTACCTTCCTACCAAACTTACGGCAAGGTATACATCAGGTCTGGTACACAGCATGGCATACATAATAGATCCTATGGCTGAGGCATAGGGGATGACACTCATCTCTTCTTTATCTTCTACTGTGGTCGGGCATTGAGCCGAGCTCAATCTCACACCTTGCAATACAGGCAAGAACCCTTTCTTGGACTGATCCATATTGAACTTCTTCAATATCTTATCAAGGTATGTGCTTTGTGAAAGACCTATGAGGCGTCTCGATCTATCCCTATAGATCTTGATGCCTAATATGTAAGCAGCTTATCCAAGGTCCTTCATTGAAAAACACTTATTCAAGTAGGCCTTAATGTTGTCCAAAAGTTCTATATCATTTCCCATCAAAAGTATGTCATCTACATATAATATGAGAAATGCTACAGAGCTTCCACTCACTTTCTTGTAAACGCAGGCTTCTCCATAAGTCTGCATAAACCCAAACGCTTTGATCATCTCATCAAAGCGCATGTTCCAACTCCGAGATGCTTGCACCAGCCCATAAATGGATCGCTGGAGCTTGCATACCTTGTTAGCATTCTTAAGATCGACAAAACCTTCCGGCTGCATCATATATAGTTCTTCCTTAAGATAGCCGTTAAGGAATGCCGTTTTGACGTCCATCTGCCATATCTCATAATCATAGTATGCGGCAATTGCTAACATGATTCGGACGGACTTCAGCTTCGCTACAGGAGAGAAAGTCTCATCGTAGTCAACCCCTTGAACTTGTCGATAACCCTTAGCGACAAGTCGAGCTTTATAGATGGTAACATTACCATCCGCTTCCGTCTTCTTCTTAAAGATCCATTTGTTTTCTATCGCTCGCCGATCATCGGGCAAGTCTGTCAAAGTCCATACTTTGTTTTCATACATGGATTCTATCTCAGATTGCATGGCTTCAAGCCATTTGTTGGAATCTGGGCCTGCCATCGCTTCTTCATAGTTCGAAGGTTCACCGTTGTCTAACAACATGATTTCCAGGACAGGGTTGCCATACCACTCTGGTGTGGAACGTGTCCTTGTGGACCTACGAAGTTCAATAGCAACTTGATCCAAAGTACCTTGATCATCATCATTAATTTCCTCTCCAGTCGGTGTAGGCACCACAGGAACATTTTCCTGAGCTGCACTACTTTCCGGTTCAAGAGGTAGTACTTCATCGAGTTCTACTTTCCTCCCACTTACTCCTCTCAAGAGAAACTCTTTTTCCAGAAAGGATCCGTTCTTGGCAACAAAGATCTTGCCTTCGAATCTAAGGTAGAAGGTATACCCAATGGTTTCCTTAGGGTATCCTATGAAGACGCATTTTTCGATTTGGGTTCAAGCTTTTTAGGTTGAAGTTTCTTGACATAAGCATCGCATCCCCAAACTTTTAGAAACGACAGCTTAGGTTTCTTCCCAAACCATAATTCATATGGTGTCGTCTCAACAGATTTAGACGGAGCCCTATTTAAAGTGAATGTAGCTATCTCTAGAGCGTATCCCCAAAATGATAGCGGTAAATCGGTAAGAGACATCATAGATCGCACCATATCCAATAGAGTGCGATTACTGTCACACCCTAGCTAGTCATGCATTAGAGTGTTGCATCATGTTTACTCTTTCATCAGAAACTTGAAATGGGGATTTGTGAAACCCTCAGAATCATTTTTGAAAATGACCCAAATAAAAATTTCTCCAAAAGGGTCCAAGAAAATGCTCATGTTGCTCTCTGAAAATATTGGACAGAGATAAAAATCAAACCAATATTTTTAAGAGCTCATAGGTATTTATTTTGGGCATTTGGAATTAATGCATAAATATTTGCATTGGAAATATATTAGTTATATATATTAATATATGTCCAAAAACTATGCCACCTGTTGGGGAGCTCTGGAATAATATATCTAGCTCCTGCAAAAATTGGCATAAGGTAATAAAATGATTTAATATTTTATTTAAATCAAAACAAATGTCAGAAATTAGAAAACAGAAATAAATAAAAGGGAGAAGCTTACCTGGGGCTCCTCCCTGTGCAGCCCAGCCAGCTGGCCGGCCCAGCCAGCAGGCGGCCCAGCCCGTCTCCCTCCTCTGTCGTCTTCGTCCTCGACAGAGGGAGGGGAGTGTGCCCGGCGCGCGCGCGCGCCACCGCGCCACGCCACCAGCTCGCCTGCCTGCCTGCCCCTCCCCTCCTCGTCTGGATGGCCTGGAACGACGCCACGCCCTCCCCTGCTCTCTCTCACTCTCCCCCGGTTCTTCCTCTCTCTCCCTCGCTCTCTCTCTCCCGTGTCCGAACGCACCCATCGCCGCCGTTCGCCATAGCAGCCGCCACCGGCCTCCCCTCGCCCTCCCCGACACGCTCCCAGGCTCCGCCGCGACCCCCTCTTCCTCCCCACCAAGCCAAGCCCCTCGGGAAGCTCTGCATCGCCTCCACGCCATCGTCTTCCTCCTCGGGCTCCGACCACCATCGCCGTCGATTCGCCGTCTCCAGCGCGTCCCCGAGCCCGCTTCGACGCCCACTGCAACCGCGGTGAGCTCCGCCACCGTTTCCCCCTCTTTTCCCCCTCGTTCCCGCGCCGTAACCCCGTTTCCCACCACGGCCGAACCTCCGCCGTCGCCGAGCTCGCCGTCGACGCAGCTCCGGTGACCATTTGGTCACGGGCGTGCACCCGTTGTGCTTGCCGCGACCCGTAGAGCCCCTCCAGCGCCTCAGCTCCCTCGCTTGCGAGCAGCAGCGCCGATCCCGACCGCACCCGAACTCCGGCCGCCGCTCACGAGCTCGCCGTCGTCGGTACCGGCCACCTCAGGCACGGCCACCACCACCGTTCGACGCGCGGGAGCAAGGGCTCTCCAACGAGCCCAAGCACGGCCTCGCCCGTGCCCTGTAGCGCGTTTCCGTATCGCGCCGCCGTCTCGGGCCTCGCCGGCGTCATGTCGCCGGTGGGTTTGACCTGTTTGACCTGGGGTTTGACCCCCCCAGGGTCACTGACGCGTGGGCCCCGTCGGCCAGGTGGTCAGCTTAGTGCTAATCACTGTTAGTCAACCCCCCTGACACTGACCAGTGGGCCCCAGCGCCACTAATTCCTAATTAGGATTAAATTAACCCTGTTAAACCCCCCTGTCACTGACGTGTGGACCCCACACGTCAGGTTTGACCCCAGCCAGCCGCAGTTGACCGCTGACGTCATGCTGACGTCATGCTGGCGCAATATATATATTTCTGGATTTAATTTAAATCAGGAAATTCCAGAATATTATTTAAACTTCAAAAATTCATAACTTTTATTCTGTAACTCCAAATCAGACAAATTATATATGAAAAATGATCAGAAAAATCCAATCTATCCATCTGTACTATTTTCATGCATGATCAAACAAGTTAAATTGATGTTTTAACAGAACAAGGAAAAGCACTTTAAAAGGCCATGTTTGAGTTTGAAATTTGAATCTTTGATTCAAATTGGTTCAAACCCTTCTGGTTTTAGTTGCATTAGCCCAACACACTCATATTGCCATGTTTCATGCATGCATCATATTGTTGCACATTGTTTGGTGATGGTTGTGTATCGGTGTCCTTTGCGACAGGTTCTGCCTCCGAGGAGTACCGTGATTACCCTAACGAAGAACCGTATCAGTGCATCGAACCATCAGGCAAGCAACCAACCATTTGATCATATCGATACAATCCCATGTTCTCGCTCCTGCTCTCTTTTACTGCATTAAGACAACGCGTTTCAAACTGCTGTGTGCTACGGTAGTTGAACCCATTTCCTCTGCATGACCTGTCATTGCCACAGTAACTAGATGAAACCCACTAGCATGTGTAGGAGTTGATTGAGCCATATGTATGTGTTGTTCCTACCTTGCTATGCCTGCTATGCTTAGAGTCGTGTCAGGTCTGGTTCATCTGGGTGATGGGCTAGAGTGAAATGATTATGTCGGTAATGAGAGTGGTGTGGTGAACACGATTTGGTAAAGGTATCGATGAGAGGCCATGTAGGAGTACATGGTGGGTTGTTTCATTGAAGCCGACCTTAAGCACTGAGATCTGTATGTGTGATTTAAGATACAGCTACTACCATGCATTGGGCCCTGAAATATGACCCCGCTCGACTTCTTATTCACCCTAGCTCTCTGTCCAGGAGTTGCAAGTAGTTTCTGGTGTTTGTAGCCTACTGGAGGCCGTGGACAGCGCTGACCGTAGGGGTGGGCTGTGATGCGGTAGGTACGTGGCACGGTGTACCGAATACCCGTTAGGTATCTCGGGAACCCTGTTCACATCGTTCGGGGCCGTATGGGAAACCTCGGCCGGACTCCCTGCGGATGGAACCTGGATAGGCGATAAACCTGGACTAGAGGCTTAAGTGTTTAGGTAGGTCGTGGTCTACACCCACGTCGGCTTTCGCTTGAAGTCTGCCGAGCACATGTCGTGTGCAGACGCTAAGTGGTGGAAACATGTATGAAGAAGTACACCCCTGCAGGGTTATCATGATCTATTCGAATAGCCGCGTCCGCGGTAAAGGACTACTTGGTTGCCTATACAGTTCATAGACAAGTAAATGGAAACTACTAAAAGCCTCAAGATAAGTGTGAGTGCCGAGGATGGCTCTTCCGTAGGAAGACGGAGGCGGATCCTCGGTAGTGTATTGAAGTGGTGAGTAGTGGACTCGTGTGCGCAAAACCATTTCAAGTTGAAGTATCGTAGGATAGTCTAGCCAAGAGTCAAAGCTGGCTTGCTGCAATAACTCCACCAACCCTTCTTGATAATATGCATGTATGTAGGATCTGATGTAAGTCTTGCTGAGTACCTTTGTACTCATGTTGCTATAATTTACATTTTTACAGAAGACGCTGCAACCCCTTCTGATGGGTTCTATGTAGACGTTGACATCAACGAGTAGGCTAAAGGCCCAGGTGGTGACCCTGAGCTTGTGAAGGACCACGTAGTATAGCTAGGCTTTCCAAGCCTCTTTTATTTTACTAGTTGTCTGTACTCAGACAAGTTACTTCCGCTGCTGGTTTGTATGACTGTATGACTTGAATGTTGGGTCGTGAGACCCGTACCTTTGTGTATGTTATGTATGGCTCCCTGAGCCTTAAATAAAGTACTTGTGTCGTAGAGTCATGTTGTGATGCTTCGTTGTATTTGCACATATCGAGCATATTGTGTGTATGATTGAAATGCTTGGTATGTGTGGGATCTGACTATCTAGTTGTTTATCTTTAGTAGCCTCTCTTACCGGGAAATGTCTCCTAGTGTTACCGCTGAGCCATGGTAGCTTGCTACTGCTCTGGAACACTTAGGCTGGCCGGCATGTGTCCTTCTTCGTTCCTGTGTCTGTCCCTTCGGGGAAATGTCACGCTTTGAGTACCGGAGTCCTGTTAGCCCGCTACAGCCCGGTTTACCGGAGTCCTGCTAGCCCAGTGCTACAGCCCGGACCCACTTGCTGATGACCGACACGTTCGAAGCTGGGTCATGGATGCCTGTCCCTGTAAGTCTGTGCCACTTTGGGTTTACGACTAGTCATGTCAGCCCGGGCTCCTTATCATATGGATGCTAGCGACACTATCATATACGTGAGCCAAAAGGCGCAAACGGTCCCGGGCAAAGGTAAGGCGACACCCGTGGGGATACCGTGCGTGAGGCCGCAAAGTGATATGAGGTGTTACCGGCTAGATCGATGTGACATCGAGTCGGGGTCCTGACAGCGTTGGCATCAGAGCCGGACTGCCTGTAGGTTCTCCAAGCCAAACTGGTCGATGTTGAGTCTAGAAATTCTTTAGTTATATGTAGGGGAATTGTTTGTGGGTTGGAACGTAAGGCTCTTTTTACTCCTTTATCTTATGACATTCTGATCTGAGTCAGTCTATTCTTCCACCGGGGGTTAAGGAATTAGGATCTATTCTCTCTATCAGGATCACGTGTTACTAATCAGTAGTACCTTATAGGTTTGATGGATACAAGCCTAGTTCAGTTCTATTACCACATTATGTTGCTAGGATGGTCTCAGAACTTGATATGATGATGTTGAGTGTGTATGAAATCCTTTGTCAAATGTCTCAAAATCCTTCTTGAGCATTTACAGCTGTTATGCTGCCGAAATTTTGCTAGAAATTCTAATGCCTTTGCATTATGATTGTGCTTTCAGATGGCCACTCGCGACCTCAATCAAGTGGTTCGCCTGACTCGATGCCTAGATGTACCCGGCCATACTGCCAAGTTGGTCAGGGTAATGACTGAGGCTGGATACCGCTGGTATCCTGAGTACACGGTCGAAGAGCAATTCCGAGACTTTAATCAAAGCCAGTATCTCTGCACTGTCAGGATATTTCCATCTTATCCTGGATCCACCGAGCCCCTTCACTGCTCCTATGGACTCGGGGTTACTATTGAGATGGCTGTGCAGGACGCCGCCTACTCTATGATGACCATCATGCGAGTCAGATCTGGACTATTTCGGGACTCTGATTTCCGGTATATGCCAGGATCACTTCCGGGAGCACAAGGGTATCTCCAGGCTATCTATGCTGACCCCACCCAGGAGGATTCACGGACTCGCACCACTGCTGAGATGCTCGAGGATAAGGACCGTGAAAATCGGGCCTTGAGGTTAGAGCTCTTCAATACCCGTGCTGACCACTGGGCCACATTGACTCGGTTTCGCACCGGCGGTGCAAGCTGGATATTCGGATATGCGCGATCTCTATCCTGTGAGATCTGCTCTGCCAGACGTGATGGGTTGGCGTGATGTAGGAGGCATCACCCCACCTCGCGGTCCCCGCAGGCCACCGTCTGTTGGTCCAAGGCCTCATCCTAGCCCCTATGGTCCACAAGCTCCGCGAGATCGTCTGTTCCCGGATGATCATGTTGAGCTTCCAGGCTATGGAGGTGACTTCTACGAGGACTACTACGGATCGGTCTGAGTTAGTGGTAGTATCACTAGTTCGCACTAGCTGTGTCGTCTATCGTCCCGCGTGACTCGTGGGATATGACCTAGTTTGTACTCTTTCCGGAGGTGTAGAAAAATAATGTATAGGAGCTTGGGATGCCTCCGATGAGATGTAATCCTCTTTTCACCGTAATAGTACTTTGTTTGGTCTTGTACTAAACCCTGTATGGTGTGTATGACGATGGAATAAAAGAAGCAGTTTCTGTATCTACCATGTCATACGGATGATCATCTTGCATTCCGAGTTATTCCTTACATTTTGTATCCTATGTTGGAATTTTATCATCCTGACTAAATCATTGTCTTGTTTACCTAGGATGGTCAACACGCGCACTAACCCTGCTCCTCAAGAGCAGGCCGAAGGCAGTGAAGTCAGGGATGCAAATCTGCCTCATCCTCCTTCCCTAGCCGAGGTTATGATGGAAGCTGAGAGAAACAAGCGGGAGACCAACCGTTTGTTGGAGCGTATTGAACAGAACACGGCACACCATCAGAGGACTAACGTGGTGTCACTCAGTGATTTTATCAAATTACATCCACCCACGTTCCACCACTCCGTCGAGCCTCTCGACGCTGATGACTGGCTTCGCAGTATCTCTCACAAACTGCGTTCCGCGCTGGTAGCGGAGGCTGACAAGGTCACCTTTGCTGCATATCATCTTGAAGGCCCCGCCAGTCTATGGTGGGAGAATTATGGAGCTATGCGCCCAGCGGGCCATGTCACTACTTGGGCTGAATTCAGCGAGGCTTTCCGTGAACATCACATTCCGGAGGGTCTCATGGACCGTAAACGTGAGGAATTTTGCAGTTTCACCCAAGGCCGACTTTCTGTGGATGTTTACAGCAGGGAGTTTGGTAACCTCGCACGATATGCAACTGAGGAAGTGTCTACTGATGCCAAGAAGCAAGCAAGGTTCCGTAAGGGCCTTAGTCCTGAGCTTCGCCGCGACCTCCGTCTGCATGAGTGCACATCTTTTCAGAAACTTGTCAACAAAGCCATCAGTGCTGAAACTGGTCAGACTGACTATGACGCAACACGCAAGCATGGCCGTGACATGGGTTCCTCATCCGGTGCTGGTCCTCAGAAGCGCCGCGTGTGGGTGCCCAACACCGCCCTGCCACCCAGGTTCACACCGAGGCCATCTTTCCAGGCGCCTCGCCCTGTTCAACAGTCTGCACCGGCCAAGCCCTATGGGGGTCCAACCAACAATGCTCCTCCACGTACCAGTTCCGTGACTTGTTTCAAGTGTGGGGAATCTGGCCACTATATGCGTGAGTGTCCCCAGACCAACCCCAACCAGTCTGCTAAAGCTGTTGGCCGTGGCAAGCCGACAGGGAAAGTGTTCCACGCCAAGCCGGCCACCGCTACACGTGGCCATGTCAACTGTATCTCTGCCGAAGAAGCTCAAGAGGATCCCAACGTCGTTCTCGGTACGCTTCTTGTTAATTGCCACCCGACATCTGTTCTTTTCGATACAGGAGCCTCTCATTCTTTTATATCTGAAAATTATGCTCGTTTGCATAACGTCGCATTCGGTGATATGCCAACCTCTATGGTAATTCAAACTCCGGGATCCAAATGGCAAACTTCTAGAGTAAGCCATGGAAATGAAATCCAAGTCGACAGACTTGTTTTCCTCGCATCGTTGATATCCCTTAAATCTTCAGATATTAATATCATTCTGGGTATGGACTGGATGTCAGCTCATCATGCCCAAATTGATTGCTTCTCTAGGACTGTTCAACTCACCCATCCTTCGGGGAAGATAGTCAATGTCTTGACCCGAATAGCCAAGCGACAGTTATATTCTCTTAACGCCAGCCCTTTGCCAGACCTTGAGGACGTTCCGGTAGTCCGTGACTTCCCGGATGTCTTCCCAGAAGAATTGCCAGTTGTTCCACCTGACAGGGATGTTGAGTTCGTAATAGACCTCATCCCAGGAACCGTTCCGATTGCTAGAAGACCCTACAAGATGGCACCCCTAGAACTAGCCGAGCTTAAGAAACAACTCGATGAGTCCTTGAAAAAGGGTTTCATCCGCCCTAGTTCATCTCCGTGGGCTTGCCCCGTCCTATTCGTCAAGAAGAAGGATGGTACGGACCGGATGGTTGTAGATTACCGACCTGTCAATTTGGTCACAATCAAGAACAAATATCCACTTCCCAGGATCAACGACCTGTATGATCAGCTCGCTGGATCCTCAGTCTTCTCCAAGATGGATTTGAGGTTGGGCTACCATCAAATCAAAATCAGAAACAGGGACATTCCTAAAACGGCCTTTGTTACTCGTTATGGCCAATACGAGTACACCGTCATGTCCTTCGGTTTAACCAACGCTCCAGCCACCTTTTCTCGGTTAATGAACTCAATCTTCATGGAGTATTTGGATAAATTCGTCGTGGTTTACCTCGATGATATACTCATCTACTCCAAGAACGAGGAAGAACATGCCGAACATCTAAGGCTAGTGTTGAAGAAACTTCGAGAGCATCGCCTTTATGCCAAGTTTTCCAAATGTGAATTCTGGTTGTCAGAAGTGACCTATCTGGGTCATGTAATATCTGGTAAAGGTATTGCTGTTAACCCTGAGCGAGTTCAAGCCGTCCTTAATTGGACTCCACCTGAATCGGTCAAGCAAGTTCGGAGTTTTCTGGGCTTAGCGAGCTATTGTCGTCGCTTTGTCGAGAACTTCTCCAAAGTTGCCAAACCTCTAACCGAACTCCTCAAGAAAGATAAGAAGTTCGAATGGACTCCACAATGTGAGCACAGCTTTCAGGAACTGAAAAGACGCCTGACCTCTGCTCCCGTACTGGTACCGCTAGACTTCTCCAAGGACTTTGTTATCTACTGCGACGCCTCGCGACAAGGACTAGGTTGCATTCTCATGCAAGATCGACACGTAATTGCCTACGCTTCACGGCAATTGCACCCACATGAGGAGAATTATCCTACTCATGATCTAGAGCTTGCAGCCGTAGTCTATGCACTCAAGACCTGGCGACATTACCTCCTCGGTAACCGTTGCGAAATATTCACTGATCACCAAAGTCTGAAGTACATTTTCACCCAACCGGATCTGAATCTCAGGCAAAGACGTTGGGTTGAGTTGATCACAGACTTCGACTTAGGAATAACCTACACCCCAGGGAAAGCCAACGTCATGGCTGATGCGCTAAGTCGTAAATCTTATTGTAACAACCTGATGTTACAACAAAGTCAACCGCTTCTCCATGAGGAATTTCGGAAGCTTAACCTTCACATTGTTCCTCAAGGTTTTCTTTCCACCTTGGTAGCAAAACCTACTCTTACGGATCAAATCATCGCTGCCCAAAAGCGAGATAAGGGAATATCTAAAATCAAAGAGAACATTGCTAGCGGAGGTGCTAGTTGTTTCTCCACAAATGATCATGGTGTTGTGTACTTTGAGAACCGTCTAGTGGTTCCCAAGAACCAGCATCTACGGCAGTTGATCCTTAAGGAGGCTCATGAATCTCCTCTCACCATTCATCCCGGTAGTACTAAGATGTATCAGGACCTACGCCAGAGGTTCTGGTGGACTAGGATGAAGAGAGAAATTGCTCAGTATATTGCAAATTGCGACGTCTGTCGTCGTGTAAAAGCAGAGCACCAACGGCCTGCTGGCACCCTTCAACCCTTAGCTATTCCTGAATGGAAATGGGATAAAATTGGTATGGATTTCATTACCGGTTTTCCCAGGACCAAGAGAGGGAATAATGCTATTTTCGTCGTGGTCGATCGTCTTTCCAAAGTAGCCCATTTCTTACCTGTTCGTGAGAGTATAACCGCTAGCCAGCTGGCAGATTTATACATCTCCCGAATAGTGTCCCTCCATGGTGTTCCTTTGGAAATCAACTCGGATCGAGGAAGTCTTTTCACCTCTCGATTTTGGGAAAGTTTCCAAAATGCTATGGGAACCCGTCTCTCCTTTAGCACCGCCTTTCCACCCTCAGTCGAGTGGTCAAGTGGAACGCGTCAACCAGATTCTAGAAGACATGCTTCGAGCCTCTGTTATCTCATTCGGAATGGACTGGGAGAAGTGCCTTCCATTTGCCGAATTCGCTTACAACAACAGCTATCAATCTAGCTTGGGTAAAGCCCCTTTTGAAGTTCTCTATGGACGACGGTGTCGAACACCCCTTAACTGGTCAGAGACCGGGGAAAGACAATTCTTTGGCCCGGATATGATTCAGGAAGCAGAAGAACAAGTTCGTATCGTTCGTGAAAAGTTGAAAACAGCCCAATCTCGTCAAAAGAGTCAATATGACCGAAAACATAAGGCTATGACTTTCGAGGTTGACGAGAAGGCTTATCTTCGGGTCACCCCTCTGAAGGGAACCCATCGTTTCGGTATCAAAGGCAAATTGGCTCCTCGTTACATTGGACCTTTTCGCATTCTTGCCAAACGAGGAGAAGTTGCCTACCAGTTGGAACTACCTCCGCACCTCTCCAGAGTCCACGATGTCTTCCACGTTTCTCAACTCAGGCGTTGCTTCTCGGATCCTATCCGTGGAGTGGACCACGAAACGCTTGATCTCCAAGATAATCTTACATATCGAGAGTACCCCATTCGTATCCTCGATCAGGCCGAACGTACCACCCGACGTCATAATATCAAGTTTCTCAAAGTACAATGGTCGCACCATTCTGAGGATGAAGCAACTTGGGAAAGGGAGGATCGTCTTCGACTCGAGTATCCCGCCTTCTTCCCGGAGGAACCCAAATCTCGGGACGAGATTCTTTTGAGTGGGGGTGAGTTGTCACACCCTAGCTAGTCATGCATTAGAGTGTTGCATCATGTTTACTCTTTCATCAGAAACTTGAAATGGGGATTTGTGAAACCCTCAGAATCATTTTTGAAAATGACCCAAATAAAAATTTCTCCAAAAGGGTCCAAGAAAATGCTCATGTTGCTCTCTGAAAATATTGGACAGAGATAAAAATCAAACCAATATTTTTAAGAGCTCATAGGTATTTATTTTGGGCATTTGGAATTAATGCATAAATATTTGCATTGGAAATATATTAGTTATATATATTAATATATGTCCAAAAACTATGCCACCTGTTGGGGAGCTCTGGAATAATATATCTAGCTCCTGCAAAAATTGGCATAAGGTAATAAAATGATTTAATATTTTATTTAAATCAAAACAAATGTCAGAAATTAGAAAACAGAAATAAATAAAAGGGAGAAGCTTACCTGGGGCTCCTCCCTGTGCAGCCCAGCCAGCTGGCCGGCCCAGCCAGCAGGCGGCCCAGCCCGTCTCCCTCCTCTGTCGTCTTCGTCCTCGACAGAGGGAGGGGAGTGTGCCCGGCGCGCGCGCGCGCCACCGCGCCACGCCACCAGCTCGCCTGCCTGCCTGCCCCTCCCCTCCTCGTCTGGATGGCCTGGAACGACGCCACGCCCTCCCCTGCTCTCTCTCACTCTCCCCCGGTTCTTCCTCTCCTCCCCCTCGCTCTCTCTCTTCCGTGTCCGAAGCACCCATCGCCGCCGTTCGCCATAGCAGCCGCCACCGGCCTCCCCTCGCCTCCCCGACACGCTCCCCAGCTCCGCCGCGACCCCCTCTTCCTCCCCACCAAGCCAAGCCCCTCAGGAAGCTCTGCATCGCCTCCACGCCATCGTCTTCCTCCTCGGGCTCCGACCACCATCGCCGTCGATTCGCCGTCTCCAGCGCGTCCCCGAGCCCGCTTCGACGCCCACTGCAACCGCGGTGAGCTCCGCCACCGTTTCCCCCTCTTTTCCCCCTCGTTCCCGCGCCGTAACCCCGTTTCCCACCACGGTCGAACCTCCGCCGTCGCCGAGCTCGCCGTCGACGCAGCTCCGGTGACCATTTGGTCACGGGCGTGCACCCGTTGTGCTTGCCGCGACCCGTAGAGCCCCTCCAGCGCCTCAGCTCCCTCGCTTGCGAGCAGCAGCGCCGATCCCGACCGCACCCGAACTCCGGCCGCCACTCACGAGCTCGCCGTCGTAGGTACCGGCTACCTCAGGCACGGCCACCACCACCGTTCGACGCGCGGGAGCAAGGGCTCTCCAACGAGCCCAAGCACGGCCTCGCCCGTGCCCTGTAGCGCGTTTCCGTATCGCGCCGCCGTCTCGGGCCTCGCCGGCGTCATGTCGCCGGTGGGTTTGACCTGTTTGACCTGGGGTTTGACCCCCCCAGGGTCACTGACGCGTGGGCCCCGTCGGCCAGGTGGTCAGCTTAGTGCTAATCACCGTTAGTCAACTCCCCTGACACTGACCAATGGGCCCCAGCGCCACTAATTCCTAATTAGGATTAAATTAACCCTGTTAAACCCCCCTGTCACTGACGTGTGGACCCCACACGTCAGGTTTGACCCCAGCCAGCCGCAGTTGACCGCTGACGTCATGCTGACGTCATGCTGGCGCAATATATATATTTCTGGATTTAAATTAAATCAGGAAATTCCAGAATATTATTTAAACTTCAAAAATTCATAACTTTTATTCTGTAACTCCAAATCAGACAAATTATATATGAAAAATGATCAGAAAAATCCAATCTATCCATCTGTACTATTTTCATGCATGATCAAACAAGTTAAATTGATGTTTTTAACAGAACAAGGAAAAGCACTTTAAAAGGCCATGTTTGAGTTTGAAATTTGAATCTTTGATTCAAATTGGTTCAAACCCTTCTGGTTTTAGTTGCATTAGCCCAACACACTCATATTGCCATGTTTCATGCATGCATCATATTGTTGCACATTGTTTGGTGATGGTTGTGTATCGGTGTCCTTTGCGACAGGTTCTGCCTCCGAGGAGTACCGTGATTACCCTAACGAAGAACCGTATCAGTGCATCGAACCATCAGGCAAGCAACCAACCATTTGATCATATCGATACAATCCCATGTTCTCGCTCCTGCTCTCTTTTACTGCATTAAGACAACGCGTTTCAAACTGCTGTGTGCTACGGTAGTTGAACCCATTTCCTCTGCATGACCTGTCATTGCCACAGTAACTAGATGAAACCCACTAGCATGTGTAGGAGTTGATTGAGCCATATGTATGTGTTGTTCCTACCTTGCTATGCCTGCTATGCTTAGAGTCGTGTCAGGTCTGGTTCATCTGGGTGATGGGCTAGAGTGAAATGATTATGTCGGTAATGAGAGTGGTGTGGTGAACACGATTTGGTAAAGGTATCGATGAGAGGCCATGTAGGAGTACATGGTGGGTTGTTTCATTGAAGCCGACCTTAAGCACTGAGATCTGTATGTGTGATTTAAGATACAGCTACTACCATGCATTGGGCCCTGAAATATGACCCCGCTCGACTTCTTATTCACCCTAGCTCTCTGTCCAGGAGTTGCAAGTAGTTTCTGGTGTTTGTAGCCTACTGGAGGCCGTGGACAGCGCTGACCGTAGGGGTGGGCTGTGATGCGGTAGGTACGTGGCACGGTGTACCGAATACCCGTTAGGTATCTCGGGAACCCTGTTCACATCGTTCGGGGCCGTATGGGAAACCTCGGCCGGACTCCCTGCGGATGGAACCTGGATAGGCGATAAACCTGGACTAGAGGCTTAAGTGTTTAGGTAGGTCGTGGTCTACACCCACGTCGGCTTTCGCTTGAAGTCTGCCGAGCACATGTCGTGTGCAGACGCTAAGTGGTGGAAACATGTATGAAGAAGTACACCCCTGCAGGGTTATCATGATCTATTCGAATAGCCGCGTCCGCGGTAAAGGACTACTTGGTTGCCTATACAGTTCATAGACAAGTAAATGGAAACTACTAAAAGCCTCAAGATAAGTGTGAGTGCCGAGGATGGCTCCTCCGTAGGAAGTCGGAGGCGGATCCTCGGTAGTGTAATGAAGTGGTGAGTAGTGGACTCGTGTGCGCAAAACCATTTCAAGTTGAAGTATCGTAGGATAGTCTAGCCAAGAGTCAAAGCTGGCTTGCTGCAATAACTCCACCAACCCTTCTTGATAATATGCATGTATGTAGGATCTGATGTAAGTCTTGTTGAGTACCTTTGTACTCATGTTGCTATAATTTACATTTTTACAGAAGACGCTGCAACCCCTTCTAATGGGTTCTATGTAGACGTTGACATCAACGAGTAGGCTAAAGGCCCAGGTGGTGATCCTGAGCTTGTGAAGGACCACGTAGTATAGCTAGGCTTTCCAAGCCTCTTTTATTTTACTAGTTGTCTGTACTCAGACAAGTTACTTCCGCTGCTGGTTTGTATGACTGTATGACTTGAATGTTGGGTCGTGAGACCCGTACCTTTGTGTATGTTATGTATGGCTCCCTGAGCCTTAAATAAAGTACTTGTGTCGTAGAGTCATGTTGTGATGCTTCGTTGTATTTGCACATATCGAGCATATTGTGTGTATGATTGAAATGCTTGGTATGTGTGGGATCTGACTATCTAGTTGTTTATCTTTAGTAGCCTCTCTTACCGGGAAATGTCTCCTAGTGTTACCGCTGAGCCATGGTAGCTTGCTACTGCTCTGGAACACTTAGGCTGGCCGGCATGTGTCCTTCTTCGTTCCTGTGTCTGTCCCTTCGGGGAAATGTCACGCTTTGAGTACCGGAGTCCTGTTAGCCCGCTACAGCCCGGTTTACCGGAGTCCTGCTAGCCCAGTGCTACAGCCCGGACCCACTTGCTGATGACCGACACGTTCGAAGCTGGGTCATGGATGCCTGTCCCTGTAAGTCTGTGCCACTTTGGGTTTACGACTAGTCATGTCAGCCCGGGCTCCTTATCATATGGATGCTAGCGACACTATCATATACGCGAGCCAAAAGGCGCAAACGGTCCCGGGCAAAGGTAAGGCGACACCCGTGGGGATACCGTGCGTGAGGCCACAAAGTGATATGAGGTGTTACCGGCTAGATCGATGTGACATCGAGTCGGGGTCCTGACAATTACGACGTTTGGACACACCGTTACGTTGAGGTGTTCCAGGCGGCGTGAGTTGTGAAAAGATTCCACATTTCCTTAAGTGCGTACCAAATTCGTGACTTCAATATTCTCCTCCACGATCTGATCGTAAGAACTTTATTTTTCGGTCACGTTGATTCTCTACTTCATTCTGAAATTCCTTGAACTTTTCAAAGGTCTCAAACTTGTGTTTCATCAAGTAGACATACCCATATCTACTCAAGTCATCAGTGAGAGTGAGAACATAACGATATCCTCTGCGAGCCTCAACGCTCATTGGACCGCACACATCAGTATGTATGATTTCCAATAAGTTGGTTGCTCGCTCCATTGTTCCGGAGAACGGAGTCTTGGTCATTTTGCCCATGAGGCATGGTTCGCATGTGTCAAATGATTCATAATCGAGAGACTCTAAAAGTCCATCTGCATGGAGCTTCTTCATGCGCTTGACACCAATGTGACCAAGGCGGCAGTGCCACAAGTATGTGGGACTATCGTTATCAACTTTACATCTTTTGGTATTTACACTATGAATATGTGTAACATTACGTTCGAGATTCATTAAGAATAAACCATTGACCATCGGGGTATGACCATAAAACATATCTCTCATATAAATAGAACAACCATTATTCTAGGATTTAAATGAGTAGCCATCTCGTATTAAACGAGATCCAATACAATGTTCATGCTCAAACTTGGCACTAAATAACAATTATTGAGGTTTAAAACTAATCCCGTGGGTAAATGTAGAGGTAGCGTGCTGACAGCAATCACATCGACCTTGGAACCATTCCCGATGCGCATCGTCACCTCGTCCTTCGCCAGTCTCCGCTTATTCCGCAGCTCCTGCTTTGAGTTACAAATATGAGCAACGGCACCGGTATCAAATACCCAGGAGCTACTACGAGCACTGGTAAGGTACACATCAATTACATGTATATCACATATACCTTTAGTGTTGCCGGCCTTCTTGTCCGCTAAGTATTTGGGGCAGTTCCGCTTCCAGTGACCCTTCCCTTTGCAATAAAAGCACTCAGTTTCAGGTTTGGGTCCATTCTTTGACTTCTTCCCGGCAACTGGCTTACCGGGTGCGGCAACATCCTTGCTGTCCTTCTTGAAGCTCTTCTTACCCTTGCCTTTCTTGAACTTGGTGGTTTTATTGACCATCAACACTTGATGTTCCTTTTTGATTTCTACCTCTGTTGACTTCAGCATTGAAAATACTTCAGGAATAGTTTTCACCATCCCCTGCATATTGTAGTTCATCACAAAGCTCTTGTAGCTCGGTGGGAGCGACTGAAGGATTCTGTCAATGACCGCCTCGTCTGGGAGGTTAATGTCCAGCTGGGACAGGCGGTTGTGCAACCAAGACATTTTGAATATATGCTCACTGACAGAACTATTTTCCTCCATATTACAACTATAGAACTTGTCGGAGACTTCATATCTCTCGACCCGGGCATGAGCTTGGAAAACCATTTTCAGCTCCTCAAACATCTCATATGCTCCGTGTTGCTCAAAATGCTTTTGGAGCCCCGGTTCTAAGCTGTAAGGCATGCCGCACTGAACGAGGGAGTAATCATCGGCACGTGACTGCCAAGCATTCATAACGTCTTGGTTCTCTGGGATAGGTGCTTCACCTAGCGGTCCTTCTAGGACATATGCTTTCTTGGCAGTTATGAGGATGATCCTCAGGTTCCGGACCCAGTCCATATAGTTGCTTCCATCATCTTTCAGCTTGGTTTTCTCTAGGAACGCGTTGAAGTTCATGTTGACATGAGCATTGGCCATTTGATCTACAAGACATTTTTGCAAAGATTTTAGACTAAGTTCATGATAATTAAGTTCATCTAATCAAATTATTTAATGAACTCCCACTCAGATTAGACATCCCTCTAGTCATCTAAGTGTTACATGATCCGAGTCGACTAGGCTGTGTCCGATCTTCACGTGAGACGGACTAGTCATCATCGGTGAACATCTCCATGTTGATCATATCTTTCATACGACTCATGTTCGACCTTTCGATCTCTTGTGTTCCGAGGCCATGTCTATACATGCTAGGCTCGTCAAGTTAACCTAAGTGTTTTGCATGTGTAAATCTGTCTTACACCCGTTGTATGTGAACGTTAGAATCTATCACACCCGATCATCACGTGGTGCTTTGAAACAACGAACTGTCGCAATGGCGCACAGTTAGGGGGAACACTTTCTTGAAATTATTATGAGGGATCATCTTATTTACTACCGTCGTTCTAAGTAAACAAGATGCAAAAACATGATAAACATCACATGCAATCAAATAACAGTGACATGATATGGCCAATATCATATAGCTCCTTTGATCTCCATCTTCGGGGCTCCATGATCATCTTCGTCACCGGCATGACACCATGACCTCCATCATCATGATCTCCATCATTGTGTCTCCATGAAGTTGCTCGCCAACTATTACTTCTACTACTATAGCTAACGGTTTAGCAATAAAGTAAAGTAATTACATGGCGTTAGATCATTGACACGCAGGTCATACAATAATTAAGACAACTCCTATGGCTCCTGCCGGTTGTCATACTCATCGACATGCAAGTCGTGATTCCTATTACAAGAACATTATCTCATACATCACAATATATCATTCATCATTCATCACAACTTTTGGCCATACCACATCACAAAGCAATTGCTGCAAAAACAAGTTAGACGTCCTCTAATTGTTGTTGCATCTTTTACGTGGCTGCAATAGGGTTCTAGCAAGAACGTTTTCTTACCTACGAAAAAGCCACAACATGATTTGTCAACTTCTATTTACCCTTCATAAGGACCCTTTTCATCGAATCCGCTCCAACTAAAGTGGGAGAGACACACACCCGCTAGCCACCTTATGCAACTAGTGCATGTCAGTCGGTGGAACCTGTCTCACGTAAGCGTACGTGTAAGGTCGGTCCGGGCCGCTTCATCCCACAATACCGCTGAAGCAAAATAAGACTAGTAGTGGCAAGAAAGTTGACAACATCTACGCCCACAACAGATTTGTGTTCTACTCGTGCAAAGAGAACTACGCATAGACCTAGCTCATGATGCCACTGTTGGGGAACGTTGCAGAAAATAAAAAAATTCCTACGGTTTCACCAAGATCAATCTATGAGTTCATCTAGCAACGAGAGAGAGGAGTGCATCTACATACCCTTGTAGATCGAGCGGAAGCATTCAAGAGAACGGGGTTGAGGGAGTCGTACTCGTCGTGATCCAAATCACCGGAGATCCTAGCGCCGAACGGACGGCACCTCCGTGTTCAACACACATACGGGGCAGCGTGACGTCTCCTCCTTCTTGATCTAGCAAGGGGGAAGGAGAGGTTGATGATGATCCAGCAGCACGACGGCATGGTGGTGGATGCAGCAGGGATCCCGGCAGGGCTTCGCCAAGCGTCTGCAGGAGGGAGAGGTGTAGCAAGGGGAAAGGGAGGCGCCAAGTGCAAGGGTGCGGCTGCCCTCCCTCCCCCCCCCCCTCTATATATAGGGTCCCCAAGGGGGGCGTCGGCCCTAGGAGATGGGATCTCCTAGGGGGGCAAGGGGGGTGCCTTGCCCCCCAAGGCAAGTGGAGGCGCCCCCTCCCCTAGGGTTCCCAACCCTAGGCGCAGGGGGGGCCAATGGGGGGAGCACCAGCCCACCAGGGGCTGGTTCCCCTCCCACTTCAGCCCATGGGGCCCTTCGGGATAGGTGGCCCCATCCGGTGGACCCCCGGGACCCTTCCGGTGGTCCCGGTACAATACCGGTGACCCCCGAAACTTTCCCGATGGCCGAAACTCGACTTCCCATATATAATTCTTTACCTCCGGACCATTCCGGAACTCCTCATGACGTCCCAGATCTTATCCGGGACTCTGAACAACTTTCGGTTTGCTGCATACAAATATCTCTACAACCCTAGTGTCACCGAACCTTGAGTGTGTAGACCCTACGGGTTTGGGAGACACGTAGACATGACCGAGACGGCTCTCCAGTCAATAACCAACAGCGGGATCTGGATACCCATGTTGGCTCCCACATGCTCCTCGATGATCTCATCAGATGGACCACGATGTCGAGGATTCAAGCAACCCCGTATACAATTCCCTTTGTCAATCGGTACGTTACTTGCCCGAGATTCAATCGTCGGTATACCAATACCTCGTTCAATCTCGTTACCGGCAAGTCACTTTACTCATACCGTAATGCATGATCCCGTGACCAGACACTTGGTCACTTTGAGCTCATTATGATGATGCATTACCGAGTGGGCCTAGAGATACCTCTCCGTCATACGGAGTGACAAATCCCAGTCTCGATCCGTGTCAACCCAACAGACACTTTCGGAGATACTCATAGTATACCTTTATAGTCACCCAGTTACGTTGTGACGTTTGGTACACCCAAAGCACTCCTACGGTATCCGGGAGTTACACGATCTCATGGTCTAAGGAAAAGATACTTGACATTGGAAAAGCTCTAGCAAACGAACTACACAATCTTGTGCTATGCTTAGGATTGGGTCTTGTCCATCACATCATTCTCCTAATGATGTGATCCCGTTATCAACGACATCCAATGTCCATAGTCAGGAAACCATGACTATCTGTTGATCAACGAGCTAGTCAACTAGAGGCCCACTAGGGACATATTGTGGTCTATGTATTCAGACGTGTATTACAATTTCCGGATAACACAATTATAGCATGGATAAAAGACAATTATCATGAACAAGGAAATATAATAATAATCCTTTTATTATTGCCTCTAGGGCATATTTCCAACAGTCCAACCCAATGATGTTGAGGTCCACGAGGCTATGCCAAAGAGGTTGTACAATCATCGCATCACTTTGTTTCTCCATTCCTCTGTTCTTCCAATTCATGTGAGCCAAGCACCCAGGTTGACTGAAATCCTATCTTTCCAAATGCTCTGTTTTGCACGTGCATTCCTATCCTATTCCTGTGTTTTTCCTGTCCCTGCGTTTATAGAATCCTCCAATTCTAAGGAGCCCTTACAGATTTACTTCATTTTCAGATTAGCGTGAAAGAAAACTCTGTGTGTTATGTCCTGCTCCTACCGTGCCGTCATCCACCCCACCTGAGGTGCACCATCGACAGAAGCGTTCACTGCAGCAGAGGTCCCCCCTGCAGACTTTCTTTCACCGCCTCAGATCATCTTCCCCGTTGCCGGCAGCCACACCAACTGCATTACCATCATCGACTGAGCAGATGAACCTGAGGACTACACAGTTCCGGAAGAGAGGTCGCAGTCTTTTGTGTTTGCTTACGTTATACATCGGTTATTATTACCTGTTACTTTATCATTCAATCTTGAGTTTTGAATTGCCCATGGGTCTCATATCAAGCTAGCAACGAATAGTATTTGTCTACTATCTGGTTCATCTGGGGTCTTCAATGTGGTTCATGTTGGGTGGGCAATAAACAATAGATGATCCATTGTCTATCTTTTTAAACTGAAGCTATAATCTACCTGCTATCATTAGTTTTGGATCCATCCACTCGTTTGCTACCATCAGTCTTGATTTTTGCATGCACCCCTTAGGCCTTACAAAATCTAACTACTTTTTTTATTATGCATGTTAGATATTGTACACAATCGTACTGAACATGTAGAGAAAAAGAGAAGACCGTTGCGTGCGAATATAATGTCATGCAGACGCTGCTCCATGGTGGGCGAAGTGCCCCCCCCCCTCTCCTGCATTTCCAGATTGTATTCCAGAGGAAGATAACTGTTCAGATGGAGATTCAGAAGGAGCCGACCATGCCTGTTTACCACCTGAGGTGTTTGGTCTAACCTGGCATGCTGATGTTGGTCATATCATGCATATGGCGCCTTGCATTGCTTACATTATACATCTTATATGTCATCAGCTTAGTATAGATTTGCTTTATGTGAATGCCACCTATTTGGTTTCTATATCATACTCCCACCATTCCTAAATATTTGTATTTTTAGAGATTTCAACAAGTGACTACATACGGAACAAAATGAGTGAATCTACACTCTAAAATATGTCTATATACATCTGTATGTGGTAGTCCATTTGAAATCTCTAAAAAGATAAATATTTAGGAACGGAGGGAGTATATGGGAATTATGCAATGCAATCTTCTTTAGCCAGGCATCATATACATGAATCATGCAATGCCATCCTGTTTAGCCAGTCATCGTATATGTGAATTATATCGTGCCATATCTTTTTCCATAATGTATTCCATTTGTCAACAATGTTTATACATTCATCTACTCTTCCTGTGCATCGGCCATTTGAGTCGGTCATGGGAAAATCTGGAGTGAAAACAAGGTCTTCTGAGCAGTCAGTGCTACCTGTCGATGCAGATTTCTTGCTAGTTACAGATAGCTCCTCAGAGGAGGATTCAAAGAGAGATGACCAGTCGTATCCCCCCCCCCCCGAGGTGCATGCTCTAACTTGGCTGGGTTATATTGCTCATATCATGCATATGGTGTCTTGCATTGCCATGCCATCTGCTTAGATTAGACATGCTTTGTGTGAATGCCTCCTGTTTGCTTTCTATATCAGATATGTGAATTATGCAATGCCATGTTTTTCAGCCAGTTATCATATATGTGAATTATGCACCGCCATGGAGCCAGGCATCATATATGTGAATTATCTCATGCCATCTTTTTTTTTCATTACGTATTCCATTTGTTGACAATCTGTGTATATTGAACTACTCTTCATGTGTATCAGCCATTTGAGCCGGTTATGGAAAAATCGGGAGTGAAAACAAGGTCTTCAGAGCAGGCAATGGTACCTGTTGAAACATATATCTCGATGGTTACATGGAGCTCCTCAGAGGAGGATTCAGAGACAGATGACCAGTCCTATATCCCACCTGAGGTGTATGCTCTAAGTTGCAATGTTTATATTTCTCATATGATGCATATGGTGTCTTGAATTGCTTAGTTTAGACATCATATGCACAATATTGAATTCTATCTGCTTAGTTTAGAGATCATACATGTGAGTGCCAGCTGCTTAGTATATGAATCAATTATATCATGCCATCCTATATACTTAGACAACATGTATGTGAATTATTTCATCCCAACCTATTTTAGAAAGACATCATATAGTTTTGTATGGCATCCTGTTTAGGTACTCATCATATGTTGAATTATGCCATTATATCCTGTTAAGTTATCCATCATATATCTGAAACTATGTCATTCTATCATGTTTAGTTAGGCATCATATATGTGAAATTGTGTCATGTTGTCCTGTTTGGTTAGACAACATATATGTGAATTACCACATCTGTCTATCATACAATGTTTGTACGTTCAATTTCTTTTCTTGTTTATCAGCCATTTGAATTGGAGGGGGTGATGGCAGTATCTAAGGGAGCAAAAACCTGTTCTTCACAAAAGATAGTGCTACCCGTCGATGCAGATAGAACCATGGTTGTACTGGCCCACAAACTAGCCCCACCACACATAATCGAGACTCTTCCAGATTGCACACTTACACCGTTGGGCAGAGAACCAGCTACAACCCATCTAACCGCAACCCCAGCGGATAGTAACCCACTTATAGTTGACAAAGCACCATGTCCACCACAAAGTACCCCCACACGAGCAATTTGTAAAGCTACTGCAGTGCCCAAAGCACGAAGACCACCACAGCTAACCCAAACTCCACGTTTAAAGCAGAAGAGCAACTGTTCTCAGGTCAGATTCCATAGCTATGGTCCATACTCCTTTGCTGTTGCATCACTGTATTTACTCATACCAACTACTTTCGAATTTGAAGGATCCAATTGAAACTCCAATGGCGCAACAGGTATGTTTTAAACCTATTTCTTTAACTGGATTGCTGTTCTAACTTCTTGCTCTATGTTGATTTCAGTTTAAGTTGTATAAACAGTTATGTTCTCATGTGATGCACATTACAAGTGCTGCCAATGTTGTGTAGTTTCTCACACTTATATTCTGTCTATGCTGTTGTGTCTTAAAAATATATGAGTTGAACTGTGTCTCTATCTTGATTAGGGAACATAAACTAGAATGATATGGACAATACAGTGACCATAGTACATAGATATATGTTTGTTTCATGCTGTTATCCTGTCCACCTTACTACTGAACCGGTTTACCAAAATGAGTTTGGTATACTACAAGCTAAACCTATGATGTGTCTGCTTGTTTCTCTTGTAGTATGCAAACAGAATATTGGAGGAGAGCACCCCACTATGCAATGGTAGAGAAAGTAATGCATATAAGGTTCAAGATAGTGAGACAACCCTGTTGGTCTCCAAGAAAGGTGATAAAAATGATCTTGTAGACAGTGAGAAAACCCCATAGTCCTGTGTTGATGTAGTGTTCGAGTTACTGGCCAGTACCGCTGGCACAAGCTCTTCGAACTTGTTGCCTGAATCACTTCGGCTTCTTCAGTCTCAGCTACAAGCTAAAAGGCATTAGTCAGTTGTGCTGCGGCAAGAAGCCGAAGGACTGAGGAAGTCCCTGCAGAATTCAGATGCGTACTTTCTTGTGCAACAGCAAGCGCTGGAGGATTTAAGCGCCAAACAAGAGAAAGTTAATAAGTTTTCTAAGCATCTTGCCAGCATTATGGGTACCCAGGATATTGTTTCTTGAACACTTCTAAAGTGGTTTCAGTTCTGGACTTGTTTTGCTGCGGCGTTTATATTTTGCTGTGTTCCCTATATTTGCACTGGTGGTGAACTTTGATGCCCAGTGGATGTAATATGTGTAATAGCCGTGATAGCCTAGCATAATTTGCTTGCTTATTTATTTCCTTGTTGTCTTGTTTATTTGTTTGCTTGTAGTCAGTGCAGTTCTTTTTCCACGGTTTGCTAGTGGCTGCAAAACCTATTTTTCAAAACTAGGCCACAATAACCATGGGCTAATATTTACTGTAGTGACACCGGGCCTCCTACGGGCCGTAGAAATAGTGGGCCTTCTATGGGCCGTAGAAACAGTAGGCCTTCTACGGGCCGTAGAAACATTGGGCCTTCTACGGGCCATATCATCCATGGGCCTTATATGGGTCGTATGATTGATTGGCCAAGCATGGGCCAATAACAGGCCGCATTATGGCTGTAAACGGGCTAGAGTTGGAATCGCCGTTCATGGGCCGACCATAACGGGCCATCGTTAATAGGTTGTATTTGATGACGCTATGAAAACGGCACAATGTATTAACGGACCACAAACGGGCCAACTATAACCACGGGCTGAATTTGGCCCACAAGCAGAAAATGACACACTACTGGAATCAGCTACTTTGCCATCTGCCAGCTCTTTGTCGTCAGCTAGCAGACGGCAAAGAAGCTCTTTGCCGTCAGCTAGCAGACGGCAAAGAAGCTCTTTGCCATCAGCTACCCGAAAGCAGACGGCAAAGAACTGGCTGATGGCAAAGAAAGCCTTTGCCATCAGCCTATTCTTTGCCGTTCGCTAGCTGACGGCAAAGAATCTTTGTCGTCCGCTAGCAGACGACAAAGAGGGAGGGGGGCCCACTGAGGAGCTGGTTAAAAAATACTTAACGTCCCCCCGCTTTGCCGTCCGCCACAGACGGCAAATATGAACAAAAGCGGACGACAAAGGAGGGCGCACGGCAAAGGCTACCCTAACTAACCTAACTAACGGCCGAGCCCCCTCCCCCGCCCGTTACTCATCTCTCTCCCTCGACCTCCTCCGCCCCGCCCCCGCCGCCCGGCGCCGCCCCGCCCTCGCCGCCCCCGCCACCGCCCCCCGCTGCCCGGCGCAGCCGCCGCCCCCACCCCCTCCCCACCCGCCACCGCCCCCACCGTCCCGCCGCCCAGTGCTGCCCCGCCCCTCCCGCCCCCGCCCTGCCCCTCCCGCCCGGCGCCGCCCCCGCCCCCGCCGCCCGGCCATCCCACTGCCCCGGAGCCCCGCCCCCCCCCCCCACCCACCCACCCACCACCCCGGCGCCAGCATCGCCCCCTGCTCCGGTGAGTTTTTTTTCTGTTTTTCTTTTTTTTTTGTTTAATTCTTGTTTAATTGTTAGTGTTAGTGTTAATGTTAGATTTAGTGTTAGAAAAGAAGAAAAATTTAGTGTTAGTGTTAGAAAAAAGAATTTGTAGAAGAAAAGAAGAAGAAGTGGAAAAAAGATGAAAAAGAAGAAAAGAAAAGAAGTAGAAAAAAGATGAAAAAGAAGAAGAAGAAAAGAAGTAGAAGAAGTAGAAGAAGAAGAATAGAAGAAAAGAAAAGAAGTAAAAGAAGTAGAAAAAAGATGAAAAAAGAAGAAGAAGAAGAAAGGAAAGAAGAAGAAAGGAAAGAAGAAGAAGAAGAAGAAGAAGAAGAAAGGAAAGAAGAAGAAGGATAGAAGAAGAAGAAGAAAGGAAAGAAGAAGAAGAGAAGGAAAGAAGAAGAAGGATAGAAGGAAACACCCCGACCACTGACCCCGACACCCCGACCCCGACACCACACCCCGACACCTGACCCCGACACCCTGACCCCGACACCCCAACCCCGACACCACACCCCGACACACAGACCACGACACCACACCCCGACACCCCGACCCCGACACGACACCCTGACCCTGAAACAGCACCCCGACACCGACATGACACCTCGACCCCCTAAACCTCCCGAAAAGGTGCTCTTTGGCCTTCCAGAGGCCGACGGGGTTATATATTTGTGAATTATTAGTTAGGTCACGTATTTTTCGATTTTGTTATGAAAAACATCATATATAATTGTGTTGATCGGGTAGATTTAAATGTGCAGTTGTTTCATTGCTGCGAGGTTTGGTGTTCGACGACCTCGCCGTGCGTTTGACGAGCTCTGCCCCTTCGTTCGTGGGTGAGCACAAATGACATGTCCTTCTCCCCCATTAATTATTTGCACAAATGACATGAAATTTGGTAGCTAGCTATATATGTGTCTTGAATCATCAGTATGCGTAACCAATATGTGTCTCCCGTTCGAAAGCATCATAGTTATAAATATGCATGCATTTGCATATTTATAACCTTGATTCTTTGTGCGAAAGAACTATCGCCCGGCGTGCTAGAAGAAATGGAAGAGTTGGCGCCAGTTGATCTGCAAGTTAGAGAAGATCTTTTCACCGGGCTTCTTTAATCCAATGCAGCATTTGATTTTGCATCTCCCGACCGAGGCAAGATTGGGGGGGCCCGTGCAAAATCGTTGGTGCTACCCAACTGAGAGGATGCAAAAGACGCTTCAAGAAAAATGTAAAAATAAACGTAGAATTGAAGCGTCTATGGCTGAGGCATTCATCACTGAGGAGGCGGCAAACTTCGTGACAGCACACTACGAAACCAAAAATCGTCATTTGCATAATCCGAAGCCTCGGTACAATGCTGACGAGCCTAAAAAGGGTGGATCCAACCTCAGCCTATTCAAAGGCAATCTCGCACCAGCCAGTGTTTCAAATCCAGTATCTTTGGATAACGAAGAATGGCGGACCATTTCGTTGTATATCTTTAACAACCTGATAGAAGTGCGGCCGTACATCGAGTAAGTTCTCGGTACATTGTTTCGCAACTTCTATTTCCTTTGAACTGCTCTTATTCCTGGATATTTCATACAGTCGATACGTCGCCCTATTCTCGTATGGAGCGGTGATCCAAAAGGATTCCGTCGAAGAGTATGAGCTTCTCGCAAAGCAAGGAGGCGGCTATCCCGGTTTCATCTCTTGGTTCAAACAAACGGTAAATTCTATTAGACAATTTCATTTCATTCGCTAATTTGTGTGTAATGCAACAATCCTTTCATATTAAACTTGTAGGCTAATTCAGAGTCTATGGACGCCGAATTGAGACAAGTCGCTAATGGTTTTGACTATAAGGTCCATTCATTTGACAAATACGACATCAACGGGTATCGTTTTCGTACCTATGGCAAAGAGCTATCTATGGCCGACTGAAAGTCTACAAATTGTTGTGTATCTGCTATCGGCGAAGGAGGTACCGAGTATTATGGGAGAGTTGAAGCAATTTATGAACTTCTATTCTATGGTGAAAACCCACCGAATGTTGTAGTCTTCAAATGTTATTGGTTTCAGCCGAAGGAGACTAGAAGGACTCATGAACATATAGGGCTAGTTGAAATCAACCAAAGCACCCATTTAGATGTTCCTGATGTCTATATTATGGCTCAACAGGCGACCCAAGTATTCTATCTACCCTGGGCCTGCCAAACTAATCCAAATCTAAAAGGTTGGGATGTCGTTTATGAAGTGCCGCCACGTGCTAGACTATCTCCCCCAAAGGAAGAGGATTATGAACCTCACATTAACCCAGACACATATGAAGGAGAATTCTTCCAAGAGACAAGTCTTTCCAAAAAGTGTTTCAAGAACCGGTATACTTCACCCCAAAACATTGAAGTAGACAGCGACAGTGAATCCCACATCACCCTAGAGGAGGAACAAGAAGAGCCGGAACAAGAAGAGGTTACTGCTGCGGACGACCTCTCAACGCTTGACCGATTACGTAAAAGTGGCCTTCCACATGTTGATGCCACTGAACCCTATGAGCCCATCATTGATTATAGTGATGATGATGATTATGCGTTTATTGATGATACTGATCGAGATTATTAGTAGTGTCAGGTATTCAATTTTTTTATGTTGTACTTGGTGATGATACACTTAAGTGATATACATATTATTATTCATGTCGGTATTTTTTTTATGTTGTACTAATTTCGTTTACTCTTTGTCATGGCAAGTGTTGAAAGATGGAAGGGGAGCCGACTGAGGCCAAGGACAAACGTGCCCAAATTGAAGGTGTGCCACACCATCAAGGTAGCTCCAGCTTATATCAGTTCGGGCGGAATTGGGTAATGTGGTTTGCTTCATTATTAATGCAATTCATTCATCATGCTAGCTTGAGCCCTTTAATTACTAATTTACTTTGTTTCTCTCTTTCAGGCATGCTACAATAAGACGGATAAGGTGCCAGAGGGGTACGACCTGTATGCCATGGCCCACACTGCCTCTTACAAGCAAGTCAAGGGGAAGGCGAGGAGTTTAACCCGAGCCAGATCCCCTACAATCCAGAGCAGGTGATGATATCTAGTGGCGGGAGGTCCCGTGGCTCCATAGCCATTGATCCAGAGATTGCTCCTGAGACCACGGTGAGTTTAATTTGAATGGACGTTACTTGCTAGTCTTAACATTTGAGTGTCATCATGCTAACGAAACATTGGAAATGATCTTTGGTGCAGCGTTACTCCACACAAGCATCACACGATCCTTCTCCAGCTATTGGCCTGAGCCAGCCCGCTCCCACACCTCCATGATCAAGGTAAGTTTCTCTAGTTTTTTGCTTAACAAATGCATAAAGACCTATACTTAGCTTTATTTCATCCAATATGCTTACCTTAATGACCTAGACGTAGCTTCTTTTCCTGCAAAATGACTTAATAAGCTTACTGACCTCCAAAACAAGCCATTTTACCTAAGTTAGCTCTAAAACGATCTATACTTAGCTTTGTTTCCTCCAAAATGACCTAAGTTAGTTATAATATGCTTAGTTAACTAGGTTTGCTCAATAATGGCATGTACTTACCTTACTTATGTAAAAAAACGGCATAATTATCTTAGTTAGCTCATAAACGATCCATTTTACCTACATTAGCTCTAAAATGATGCATTTTACCTAAGTTAGCTCATAAACGATCCATTTCACCTAAGTTACCTCACAAACGATGGCGTGCTTCTTCTTCTAGTCTTCTTCTTCTAGTCACCTTTTCCTAACTTTCTTATTTGCCATTTTGCAGATTTCATTCACTTCTCGGAAGCTAGCTTGCTATGATGGAGTGCTTGTTTTTAATTTCATTCTCTTCTAGTATTCTTCTAGCTTGCTACGATGGAACTTGCTATCTTGATGAAACTTTGCATTGTAATATGTATGTGCAACTTTGCTATCTTGATGGAACTTGCTATGTATGAGTGGATGGAACTATATATGTATGTACCATGAAACTTATGTGCTGTTAAATAGCTCTATGAAATATATCTATATATTTCATATATATTTGTTGTGAAAATTGTTGGATTTAAAAAAAAACAGAAAAAGAGCCAATATGCAGGCTCTTTGCCGTCAGCCACCGACGGCAAAGGTCTCTTTGCCATCAGCAGCGGACGGCAAAGAGGCCACGTGGCAGGCAACTGTGCTTCCTGGGAGGCTGACCTATTTGGTCAGTTTGCCAACAGTGGCTGACGGCAAAGAGAAAAAACACTTTGCCTACAGCGGCGGACGGCAAAGGCCTTCCGATGTTTGCCTTCAGCGGCCGACGGCAAAGGCTTGCCGTTAACTACCTAACGGAGTAACAGCGCAATTATTGCCGACAGTATTCTTTGCCGTCGGCAGCTGATGGCAAAGGACCCTTTGCCATCAGCCGCCCGAAGCGGACGACAATGTAGCTCTTTGCCGTCCCGTACGTTGCCGTCCACTTTTGCCGTCCGCGGCGGACGGCAAAGACCTTTGTCGTCCGCCATCCGTGCCATTGCCGTCCGCCGTGGCTGATGGCAAAGTAGCTGATTCCTGTAGTGATAGTAATGGGTCGTAAGTAAACGAATGCTCGAAATGAGCCCAAGAATAAATGGGCTCTGAGAAGGCCAAAAAATAACATGGGCTGGAAATGGCCCAACTGAATAACGGGCCCTTAATGGGTATAAAGTGATACACTGTTCATTACGGGCCAGTTTCACCACGGGCCGTTAATGGGTCTAAAGATACACTATTCATTGCGGGCCAGTTTCACCACGGGCCGTTAATAGGCCAAGAGTTACACACGGCCCCATATGGGCCGAAAGACGTCATGGGCCATACATGGGCCAGAAGTGAAAACAGGCTGGAATCATATTGGATGGCCCAGATGACGCTACTGGGCCTAATTCGGATAGGGCGTAACGGGCCTTGGGTTAGCAGGCCGTAAATGGGCTATATGTGAACAGGCCGTTAACAGGCTTTCCATGGGCCGGCCCGTCACCTTTTGACCAAGTCAAACGGGCCGGCCTTTTCACAGGAATGGGCCTCTGTTGGGCCGTGCCATGTGTCGACGTATCATAGGCGCCTTCTGTCCAATGAGTGGATGACATCTGTCCCAACAACGAGCCGACACGTGTTTCCTCCAGCCAATGATGATTTTACACGTGGAAAATCCCCATTGGCCGGGGCTGTTAACGGGTTATCGGATCCAAAACCCGACCCGATAGCTTAACAGCGTTCCGTTACGGTGGATGCCACGTGTCGGTCACCCTTGACGAAAGCACTTCTGTGACGCGCGATTTATCGTCATGGAAGTGGACACTTCCGTGATGATAATTTTGGTAATGTCATGGAACACTTCTACGACAGCACATGTATGACTATCTTGATTCTGTCATAAATTTGTCATGGATGTACATGCATGACAAAAAACGCGACCTACTGTGACAAACACGTATCATCACGAAAGTGTATTTTTTGTAGTGAATGTATTACATGTATCTTGGCTATATGCATCAGAGCAAAAGATGTGAATGTGGGAAATGTACCTTCATGCTTGTGAGTCCTTATTGCAAACAGTATGTACATCAGCAAGAATTCCTCATACACATGACGGTGATGCATATACTTACCTTGTGGTCTTGAGTTGGCTTAGGATGGAATGAACCTGTGTAACACAAGGTTAGATAACATAGATGCACCTACTAGCCAGAGCAAACAAAAGAAACCACAAGAGTACCAAGACTGGGATGACATGTAGAGTGAGTACTAAGTACCACATTGCATATAGACATGTCCCCAAAGGTAAAGATGTACAATGAATTTAAGGAGGATTTCCTTCCCTCAGATGTCTTGCTCCCCCTGAATCTAGCATGGGATACTGGGAGAAGATAGGGAACAGAAAATCAGAGCTCAAAGAAAATAAACAGAGCTAATGCAAACAAACAAATATGAACATGTATTTCCCCTCTTGAAGACATGTGACTTATCTCCTCTTGAACACCAAGCATCTGGGGTCCTTGATGATTACTCTCTCTCCCCTTGAGTGTTCTCTCTCCCTATAGATATGATTAAGCTTTGATGTGATCTCTCTCTCCTCCTTTGACATCAATTTCCAAGAAGGGTCTTCTGGATTTTTGTCACAAATGGGTTTGGTCCTTGAGTCTCAGAACAAAGCAGCAAGTTGAATGTGATGCTGGTAGAGGACAAGAATCATTGAGTGGAGCTGGATCAAGAAGAATGCAGGAACAAGTGGCAAGCTGTCTTTCATGTAGTAAAATCGGTGGCACCAAGTTATGTGCTTCGGTTGCACCGAAAGGATTCGGTTGGACCGAAGGCATCAGACTGGTGAGACCGAGTTCATCGCAGAGAAAACACTTGTCACCTCAGCTCACTAGACAAGTAAGATCTCACAAGGATTTGCAAGGAATTAACTGAAAGATTTGCAATGAATTGGATGCAGGGAATGCGGAACAAAAGAAATAGAAAAGAAATCTAGATAAAGTTTTTTTTGAAAGGGGAAACAAACATGCATGAGACAAAAGCAAGAGCACAGAAAAGAACATAAGAAAACTTCATCTAGAATTGGTTGGCGACAAAGTCACCTATGTTAGAGTATATTGACTTAGGAGTCAAGTGAGATCACTTGATCATGGGTCATACTCATCGTTTAAGCTCAAAAATGGGGTTACCATTTTTTCGTTTAAGCATCTTGATGTATTCACATCTTGTCGAGTTGCTTTGACTCATGACTTGGAGTAAAGCTTCTCTAAGATGGAATATCATACCTTGGGCGGTGGTGTTGATCGTGATCATGTAGTTGAACTTATGTGGGTTGCTCAAGGTTGATGTAGCTCATCAAGAGTTGGGAGCACCACTTGGAATGTGAGTTCATCTAGCTACATGTGTTAGTTTTTGCAAGGAAGAGCACTTGTTTATCCAAAATGACAATCATGATACTCAATAACAAATTTGTCAAAGGATATGTTTGAATGGTTCTGTTCTTCCTTGTCTTCAACCACCATCGTGTAGAGACTTGGGGATGTAGAGATTGCTCAAGATGTGAGTGAGTTGCAATCTCATAGATTTAGATTCATCCAAGTACCTACACGGGTTAGATAACATGCAAGGTGCAAATATATCCAAGACATAAGAGGGTCATCACAAGAGAAATGTCAAGGATTAGTCATAGGCTCATGTCTTGCATGTATCAAATGGAGTTCATACTCCAAGTTTGAAGCATCAATGATGTTCAATTCACCTCTTAACCTGCAAAACACTTTATCATCAAGTGGTTTAGCGAAAATATCCGCTAATTGCTTATCAGTGCGAACATGTTTAAGATTAATGTCCCCTTTGGAAACATGATCTCGAATGAAGTGATGACGAACTTCAATATGCTTGGTTCGAGAGTGTTGCATGGGATTGTGAGCAATCTTGATAGCACTTTCATTGTCACAAAGAAATGGAACATGTTTCACATATATCCCATAATCTTTAAGAGTTTGGGTCATCCAGAGTAATTAAGCACAACATGAACCAACGATAATGTATTCCGCTTCGGCGGTGGATAAGGATACTGAGTTTTGTTTCTTGGAAGACCAAGACACAAGAGATCTACCAAGAAATTGACAAGTACCCGAAGTGGACTTTCTATCAACCTTGTCACCGGCATAGTCCGAGTCGGAGTAGCCAACAAGATTAAAAGAGGCCCTCTTTGGATACCAAATGCCAAAATTTGGTGTATGGATTAAGTATCTCACCATCCTTTTCACGTCCTTAAGACGACATTCTTTAGGAGCAGCTTGATATCGTGCACACATGCACACACTTAGCATAACATCGGGACGTGAAGCACATAGATATAACAATGAATCAATCATAGAGCGATAAACCATTCGATCAATCGGTTCACCATCTTTGGTCAAATCAAGATGTCTACTAGTAGGCATGGGTGTAGTCATACCTTTGCATTCTTGCATATTGAACTTCTTGAATAAGTCCTTGGTGTACTTTGTTTGAGAGACAAAGGTACCTTCCTTAGTTTGCTTGATATTCAAACCAAGAAAGAATTTGAGTTCACTCATCATAGACATCTCAAACTTCTCTGACATTAGCTTTCCAAATTTCTCACTAAAGTAAGGGTTAGTTGAACCAAATATAATATCATCAACATAGAATTGGCACACAAATAGTTCTCCATTAACCCTTTTAGTAAAAAGAGTAGAATCAATTTTTCCAATTTCAAAGCCTTTTTAATAAGGAACTTGGTCAAGCATTATACCACGCTCTAGGAGCTTGTTTAAGACCATAAAGAGCTTTGTGAAGTTTGTAAACATGATTAGGTTTCTTAGGATTGACAAATCCGGGAGGTTGCTTAACATAAACTTCCTCCTCTATTTCACCATTTAGGAAAGCACTTTTAATGTTCATTTGGTACAAGGTGATATCATGGTGATTAGCATAGGCAAGTAAGATGCGAATGGACTCAAGTCTAGCAACAGGGGCATATGTCTCACCATAGTCCATACCTTTGACTTGAGTGTAGCCTTGGGCGACGAGACATGCTTTGTTGCGAACTACTTGTCCATCTTCATCTTGCTTGTTGCAAAACACCCATTTGGTACCGATGATGTTGTGGTTGTTGTCGAGCTTCTCGACCAATGTCCAAACTTGATTTCTCTCAAAGTTGTGTAGCTCTTCATGCATGGCGTTTATTCAATCCGGATCTTCCAATGCTTCTTCAACCTTCATAGGTTCAATGCTATAGATGAATGAATAGTGTTGACAAAATTTAGCTAAACGAGTTTTAGAGCGAGTGATTCTCCCGGTTTGGATGTCATTGTAGATTTGCTCGACGGGATGGTCTTTAGCAATTCTTGCTCGAACTCGTGAAAGCTTTTGCTTGGATCTAGGTGGAACATCTTCTTCATCTTGTTCTTCTTCTTGGCCTTCTTCATTGTTGACGTTGTCGTTCTCTTGTCGTGGTGGAGAAGGAGGTTGTTGACGTTCATCTTGGTGTACTTCCTCGTTTTCTTCATCTTGGTGTGTCCCACTTGTGGATGCTTCCGTATCAACTCTTGGTTCACCTTGTAGTGAGGTAGAAGCTTCCACTTGGACGGACGAGGTGCTCTCCTTCACCTCCGTTGGACGGATCTTGCCAATAGACAAGTATTGGATTGCTTCCGAGGGGTCTTTGTCTCCTACATCAATTGGCAATTGCTCTACTTGCGAGCCGTTAGACTCATCAAACTTCACATCTACCGTCTCTTCAACCTTTCGGGTGAAATTATTGTAGACACGGTAAGTGTGAGAGTTTGAGCCATAACCAAGTAGGAAACCTTCATGAGACTTAGGAGCAACTTTAGAACGACTATGCTTATCGAGAATGTAGCACTTTGAGCTGAATACTCGAAAGTATCCAACTTGGGGTTTGTTACCGGTGAGGAGCTCGTATGTCGTCTTGCCAAGTAGCTTGTGAAGATACAAGCAATTTGTTGCGTGACAAGCTGTCTCAACTGCTTCCGCCCAAAAGTGCTTCGGCGTCTTGTACTCATCAAGCATCGTTCTCACCATTTAGATGAGCGTCCGGTTCTTCCTCTCAACAACTCCGTTTTGTTGAGGTGTGTACGTAGCCGAGAACTCATGTGAGATACCTTCTTCGTCAAGAAAGGTGTCCACATTTGTGTTCTTGAACTTTGTTCCGTTGTCGCTGCGAACCTTCTTGATCTTCACTTCAAATTGATTTTGGGCCTTTCTAGCAAAATTTTCGAAGATCTTTTGGACCTGTGATTTATCATCAAGAAAGAACACCCACGTAAATCTTGAAAAATCACAACTATAACTAGACCAAAAGAATTTCCACCGAGACTTTTGTAAGCGTTGGGACCAAAAAGATCCATGTGAAGTAGCTCGAGTGGCCTCCTTGTGGTCATGATGTTCTTCATGGGATGCCTTCCTCCAACCTGTTTACCTGCTTGAGAAGCGCTGCAAAGTCTATCCTTATCAAATATGACATCGTTAACGCCAAGGATATGATTTCCTTTAATAAGCTTATCAAGGTTTCGCATGCCAACATACCTAGTCGTCTATGCCATAACCAGCCTTTAGAGGATTTAGCAATAAAGCAAGTTCTAGGTTGAGCCTTTTTAGTGAAATCAACAATGTAAAGATCACCGCTACGTATGCCGGTAAAGACCATTTTATGATTATCTCTACGAAACACTTGGCAATCTACTTCAGTAAATAGGACATTGAAACCGAAATCAGCAAGTCTAGATACTGAAAGTAAATTGTACCCAAGAGATTCAACGAGCATGTCATTTTGTATGGAGCTATCATGTGAGATGGCCACCTTACCGAGGCCAACCACCTTACCCTTTGATTTATCACCAAAAGTGACATACTTTCGAGGGCCATCATTTTCATCAAGCTCACGAAACATATCTTTATCTCCAGTCATGTGATCGGTACATCCACTGTCAAGAACCCATTCCTTTCCTCCTGCCATATATCCCCGGAGATTTGCCATAAGAACAAAGTGTCTCATTGCATCATCAAGATCAAAGTCACTATCATCATCCTCATCATAGTATCCATGTTCAACATCGTCATGTGGTGGATCAAATCCTTGAGAGGGTGATTCGTTAGAGTGAGTTTGACAATGATCTTCTTTATGAATTTTAATAGCTTCGGAAATAATATCACTAACGCTTCGTTTGGATGTAGACATTCAGGGGTTTGGCATTGTATTGGCTCCAATGCCAAATACTCGAGACATTGATATTGAGCTTCAATGCCAATATTAGTGTTTGGATGTTTAGGTATTTCGTACTTGGAATCCAAGAGGAGCAACAATGCCAAATCTTGTTTGGATGGTCAAGTATTGTATTGCAGTTTGCACATCTGTGCCTAGAGGTAGGGTTGATGAAGTCGTGCAGCTCACAGACGAAGGCGAGCATAGAGATAAGCGGGAGCACCAGCGCAACCTTCGCCGCGATTATAGGCTTCCATGTGTGGCCCGCGCCGGCGCCGACTGCCGACATCTCCGCCGCTTTCGCGCTAGATCGGCCCCCGCTCCGCCTATGCCCCTGTGCTCCTCGCCGCCAGTGTGGGAGTCGGCCATTGCCTCCATGTGACGAGCAGCAGGCCTTCGGACCCTAGTCCTCCAGCGTCGAGCACTGCTGCGCCGGCGGCAGGAGCGGGGCCGCGGCACCCATTCCCGATTCCCCATCCAAGACATTGCCCTTGGCCTCAATTTGGCGGAGAAGCTGTCGGCCTGGGATTCGCTTTGCGCCGCCGTCGATAGGAGAGATGCCGCCGTCGAGGATCTGCTTCTGTTTACTCCTGTTAGCGAAGGGTTACGCGAGGCGAGCGAATACAGAGGAAAACGGAGGGGTTCGACTCTGAATTGAGGATTGGGTCGCGCGAGTGTTATCGCTGGCTGAGAGATATTCAGCTCGAATGCCACGCCCGAATGCCGTGACCATCCAAACAGCGATATTCGGGCTGCCCAATACCAAATCCTAATTCTGGGGCTCAATATATACATCCAAACAGACTGTAATAATTCCAACATCTCCTTTGGCACACATAAGGTTTGTAAGCTCAAATAGACAATCACCAAACATAGGATCATTGGAATTCATCTTACTCAAGGCAATAAACTTATGGAGAATTTCATCTAGATTTTTCAAGGAATAATTTGGAAAACGTTCCTCAAGAAATTTCCATATAGTGTAGGCACACTCAAGAGTAGGCAAACATCCAATCAAGTTTCTAGGCAAGCCTCTAGTGATAAGATTAATAGTTCTAAGATTGCGAATCATGTCAATTGACTCATCAACGGTAGGATGCATGGGATCAACATGAGGTGCACAAGGGCTAGCAATGTACTTGTTCAAATGATATTTATTGAAAATCACAAGCATCTCATTTTTCCACTCATGAAAGTACTCCCCATCAAGTATAGGCACTCTATGTCTAAGACTCCCCAAAGTAGACTCATCCATCTTCCTCCAATGGTGTTTAAACCAAAGCAATGGAGACCAAAGCTCTGATACCAATTGAAAGGAACGAGAAGAGGTGTCTAGAGGGGGGGGGGGATTAGACACTAAGTGAAAAAGTTACAGTTTTTAATCTCTTTAAGTTGAAGTGGAGTTTTGGCACAAGTTTAACAATCACAATACATAACAAGCAAGCATGCAAAGAGTATATGAGCAGCGGAAAGTAAAGCATACAACTTGCAAGAATGTAAAGGGATGGGATTGGAGTATGCAAACGCAATTGGAAATACGGATGTTTTTGTGGTGGTTCCGATAGGTGGTGCTATCGTACATCCACGTTGATGGAGACTTCAACCCACGAAGGGTAACGGCTGCGTGAGTCCATGGAGGGCTCCACCCATGAAGGGTCCACGAAGAAGCAACCTTGTCTATCCCACCATGGCCGTCGCCCACGAAGGACTTGTCTCACTAGGGTAGATCTTCACGAAGTAGGCGATCTCCTTGCCCTTACAAACTCCTTGGTTCAACTCCACAATCTTGTAGGAGGCTCCCAAGTGACACCTAGCCAATCTAGGAGACACCACTCTCCAAGAAGTAATAAATGGTGTGTTGATGATGAACTCCTTGCTCTTGTGCTTCAAACGATAGTCTCCCTAACACTCAACTCTCTCTCACAGGATTTGGATTTGGTGGAAAGAAGATTTGAATGGAAAGCAACTTGGCAAGGCTAGAGATCAAGATTCATATGGTAGGAATGGAATATCTTGGTCTCAACACATGAGTAGGTGGTTCTCTCTCAGAAAATGAATGCTGGAAGTGTAGGCACGTTCTGATGGCTCTCTCCATGAATGAAGAGTGGGTGGAGGGGTATATATAGCCTCCACACAAAATCTAACCGTTACACAAACTTACCAATCTCGGTGGGACCGAATCGTCAAACTCGGTCGGACCGATTTAGCAAATAATGTGACCGTTAGGATTTTCGGTGGGACCGATATGGTTAGGGTTAGGGCATAACGTAATCTCGGTGAGACCGATTACTCAAACTCGGTGGGACCGATTTTGGTAATAAGCTAACCAGAGAGTTGGTCAGGCAAACTCGGTGGGACCGATTTGCTCATCTCGGTGAGACCGAAACGTTACGAAGAGGAACAGAGAGTTTGCATTGTAATCTCGGTAGGACAGATAACACAAACTCGGTGTGACCGATTTTGGTAATGGATACGTACAGAGAGATTACAATCCCATCTCAGACCGAGATCCCTATCAGTGAGACCGATTTGATTAGGGTTTGTGGCAGTGGCTATGACATCTGAACTCGGTGGCGCCGGATAGAAAGAATCAGTAGGACCGAGTTGGACTTTTGGTTTGGGTCATATGTGGATGTGAGAATGTAGTTGAGGGCTTTGGAGCATATCACTAAGCACTTTGAGCAAGCAAGCCATTAAGCAACACCTCATTCCCTCTTGATAGTATTGGCTTTTCCTATAGACTCAATGTGATCTTGGATCACTAAAATAGAAAATGTAGAGTCTTGTGCTTGGAGCTTGAGCCAATCCTTTGTCCTTAGCATGTTGAAGGGGTTTCACATCCTCTAGTCCATGCCACTCCATTGTTGAACTTATCTGAAACATACTAGGTAAAAGTATTAGTCCAACAAAAGATATGTTGACATAAATTACCAAAATCACCCAGGAAGCACTTGTGCTTTCACACGCATACACTGATTGTCTTTCAGATTTCGACATAATTCGTAAGTTCATGGCTTTCTTAATATGTAGCCTTCACTGGATATTGATATTCATTGTTCCAAACAAGAAGACAGTTTACTACATCAATTCTGTCAAAGAGTCAACAAACGTTCAGGATCTGACGCATCTTCAGCAATTAATGGATAGGTATTGAATTCTATGGTGTTGAAATTAATTCGCATTCATATCTGGTTCGATAATTGATGTTGTTAAAATTCATCTTCATTTGCAGTGTGCTCGCATTGTGGAAAACTAAACCAGGGAACATGTTTAAGAGGTAACTACCTCTGCAGCACGAGATCGTTTCTCCGGTAACATACCGAAATCCGTTATTTTTGGAAAATTTATCCAATAGTCTGCAAATACCTTTTCTTACGCTAGTCAAATGTTCAAGCTTCTAATTAAATCTCTTTCTATTTTGTCCAAAGAAAAAATAATACATCTAAAACCGGTTAGGTTGTTCCTAACAGGACAAATATGACTAATTCTGTACAAAAAATTTCAGTGTCCTCAGCAAGAAGCAGGGACCAACCTTTGTGGATACTATGTTTGCAGACACATGATCTCCATCTGCAAATCTGCTGATAGTTGTGATGATCCTTGTGAATTAGTACCAGTAAGTCTATCTTAATTAATGCCTTATACTCCACTCATATGGCACATTCTGATCTTAAAAATACTGCAACTCATCTTAGAACCGAGGATGCCTAAACCACTCCTGGCTGGTGAATTGCTGATGGTTCGGAGATTTATCAGCGACTTCTTCCTGAATCACTACATCAATCCCACTGGTGATAATGAAGATTTCAGCATGCATTCTCCTGAAACATTGAGTAAGAGTTATCGCTAAACATATACGCCATCTGATGAGGTCTTCGTATTTCATACACTATGATCAATTATGTAATGCATATATGTGTGGACAAATCATTGAAATTTAGCTACTATATGTTCAATTGCAATTGTTGCGAAATCTGATGAATGTTCTTCCTGTGGACACTATTTGTTCAATTGAATATTGTGGCGAATTTGTTTTTTGCGTGCCGATCCAAAATGGGATATTCTTATTTATTTATTCAATTGAATATTGCGGTCAATTTGCTATATACGTGCCGATTCAAAATGGAATATTTTTGTTTATTTGTTCAATTGAATATTGTGGCGAATTTGCTTTTTGCATGCCGATTCAAAATGGGATATTTTTGTTTTAACCTGGCAATTTCTCCGCACATGGTTCAACTAAATGAGTGTGTGCGATCCACATCGAAAAGCATACGTCAATCATAGCGGAACCGTCGGTGATACACAACAGATCGCAAACGATTTGTAGCGCTACTACGTGTGTGTAGGCTCTCCAGAACCGTTTGTGATATCAAGTTATCGCACACGGGAACTCGGAGTAAACCGTGCCGAATGTAAAATACAATCCCAGTCGTAATTCTTTCAGGAAACGTGTGGATCCCAAACGAAAAGCACACGTCACTCTCGCCGCAACCGTCGGTGACACACAGCAAATCACAAATGGTCTGCAACACTTGTATGTGTGCGAAGGGGCTCCTGAACCGTTTGTCATTGAACCTTATTGCAGACGGTAAATGTTGGGAGAACGTGTGCGATGGAGTCTTCCATGGCAGACAGGTTCCGCAGAAAACTTGTGTGTGATAGGGCACATATCGCACACAGTTCATATGTTGGCCCGTGTACCTTGCATACTGTTTCCCAAACAGTTCATTACGACACAATGTTTGGTTTCACTGCGTCATTAGAAACGTTTAATCACCGATCCTACACATGCAAAAGAATTTAGTGTGTGCTGCATCACACACGATTACGTTTTGCAAGGCCTCTGGATCATGGCTCCATATCCTCGACGGTTTCTGGATCGTGTGGGAAGGGCCCCCTATCGCCCACACTCACTTGGCGACGGTTTCAAATGCCTTCGCGGAAAGGGGTTTAAAACCGTTTGTATAGCACTGACACGTACTAGTGCCCTCTTACCATATCCCGGAGCAAGGAGGAAGGAAAGAAAGGGGCGCCTTCCCCCTTTCCTTCCCCTTGTGCCATTATTTGGAAAGGGGGGCACACCAAAGGGAGGAGCCCTAGGGCTGCCGTCACACCTATTGGGGTGCCCTAGGGGTTGCCTCCTCCCCTCCCCCCCCCACATATATATATATATATGTGTGTGGGGGGGGGGGAGGGGTGCCACACAATAGACAACTTATTCCACACCGTGTGTCGGCACCCCTGCCTCTTGTTTACTCCTCCGCTCTAGATCGTCGCAATGCTTAGGCGAAGCCTTGCGGGGTTGCTTCACCACCATCGTCACCACGCCATTATGCTGATGGAACTAATCTACTACCTCGTCACGGTTGCTGGATCAAGATGGCGAGGACGACACCGAGCTGAAAGTGTGAAGAACACAGAGGTGTCCTACGTACTTGATCGGGCAAATCACGAAGGTGTACGACTACATCAACCGCGTTGACTAAATGCTTCCGCTTACGGTCTACAAGGGTACGTAGATACACTCTCCCTTCTCGTTGTTATGCATCTCCATGGATAGATCATTGCGTGTGTGTAATTTTTTTTGTTTTCCATGCAACGTTTCCCTACAGCCGCTGCCACGGGAGGGTAGGACAAAAGTTGCCATGCACGTTCTTTCCATAAGCACGCATGACTATTTACGGAATACATGCCTACATTATCTTTATGAACTGGAGTGTGACACCCAGATAATTAAGCTACAGTAAACCTCTACTAATATTGCCACGTCACCACGATTACTGTTGACAAACTCGCTTGTTTCAAAACCAATTCAAATTCAAATTTAAGATAAAGTCAAATTATTATTCATTCAAACGGTAAAACAAAAATGTTCGGTGGGATGCAAATATTCACTAACAATTTTTCATGAAAGAATTAACATTTTTCAAAATATAAAAATGCTCCTGGATATTAAAACAGTGGACCAACAACACTTTTTTTCATTTAAATATAATCTCAAACTTCATGAATTATTTTGAACACAAACTTTTTGTGGCAGTGCAAAATATTGCCTAGTAATTATATGGAAAGGTTTTACATTTTATAAACGTAGTTTGATGCAAAAGAAAAGTACAAAACAGTAGCTAAATAAATAAACAGAAAAGTAAATGGGAAAATACTAGTAAAAAAGAATAGAAACCTAATCTACTGGACCCTTTGGCCCATCTATGAAAACGGACCAGGCCAACCCCACTTGCCTCCCACCTCTCGCTACACGAGGCAGGAGTGCCGTGGCGGCCATCCGCCGGCGATGGCCATGCATGGCGGCCATCCGCCCCCTGTCCCCGCCTATAAAGTCGTCATCCGACGCCTCCCGAACCCTAGCTCCATTCCCCTCCCTTCCTTGCGCCGCCATCGACCTCCCCGCCCCCGCTAGGCCAAACCAGCACCGCCATGGCCTTCGTCGTTCTGGCGCTCACCGAGCTCTCGTGCACCTGAGAATTTGTCCCCACGATTCATCACCATCCACTGCTTTGACTACGTCCAAGGATCGAGCTGGAACGCGCCAAGTCAAGTGGATCGAGGCCTTCTTCCATCTCCGGCCACCGCAGCGCCGCCGTTGATTCCGGCACCCTCTGCTGCTCCCGTCCCTCGCCGAGCCTTTCTTGTGATCCTCGGTGAGAACCCGCTCGAAAGCCCTCTCCCTAGTACTCGAATTCCTGCCCGTAGCCGCCGTTTTCGTCGCGACCGAAGCTCGTCGTCATGCCGTGCGCGTCCTCAAGCCCTCTGGCCACACCGCGAGCCTCTAGCCGCCACGCCCGCATCCCCCTGCCCGTGCGCTCGCTCGCACCGCCCACTCTCTGCTCGCCCAGCGTCCGCGGCCGCTGCTGTTCACTGTTGATCCGTGCTGCTCTGCCTACTGCGTACTGTATTGCCGTTGCTGTTGCGCTCCTCTCCCTGTTGGTGCCGCTGCTACTCTACTGTCGCTGCTGCTTTACTGCGTCGCTGCAGCCAACGGTTGCTGCTGTTTTGCTCCTGGCCGCTGTGCCCTGCTACTCCCCTGCTACCAGTGTAGTTGCCGTTGCTAATGTTACGTGTTGCCGCAAGCTGCTACTGCTAGCCATCCATGGAGGCTGTGTGCGTATGTGTGTATGGGGTCGTCCCTTTAGGTAGTAGAGATTAGGTTAGTTTATTTGTTTAATTAGTCAAATGTGTAGATGACGTGTGGCCCCTCTAGTTTAATTTAGTCCACCTACTTTTATTAGCACATGTGACACTTACATGTGGGTCCCCTTGATATAGTTGACCAGTCAATGTGACCCTGCTGACTGGACCAACCCTGGCCCCACTATCATACACATGGCTAGCCCCCTAGTAGGTGTAAAAAGGATTCTGCCTATTTAGTAACTAAAGGAAATAGAAAGAAGAAATGTAATGTTTAAAAAAACTTTGAAAATTAATATAAATTGATCTATAAGTCAGATGAAAATGTTTTGTACATGAAAGTTGCTCAGAACAACGAGATGAATCCGGATACGCAGTCCGTTCATCTGCCACACGTCCCTAACATAGCGAACATGCGACAATCCCCCTTCGATCCGTCTGTCCGAAAACGCGAAACACTGGGGATACTTTCTCGGATGTTTTTCCCCTTCGCCGGTATCACCTACCCCTGCGTTAGATCACCCCTGGCACCGCGTATTGCCTTGTTATATTTTGTGCTGCTTTGTCTGCTCCGTATTTACTGTTTCTTCCCCCTCTTCTTCTCCGGTAGACCCCGAGATCGGCGCTGATGCCACTGAGTACGACTACGTCACCGTCAACCCCTCCTTGCCAGAGCAACCAGGCAAGCCCCCCTTGATCACCAGATATCGCCTATTCTTCTCTCTACTGCTTGCATTAGAGTAGTGTAGCATGTTACTGTTTCGATTAATCCTATTCTGTTGCATAGCCTGTCATTGTTGCTACACCTGTTGATACCTTACCTGCAATCCTAAATGCTTAGTATATGATGCTAGTTTACCATTAGTGGCCCTACATTCTTGTCAGTCTTCCATGCTATACTATTGGGCCATGATCACTTGAGAGGTGATCACGGGTATATACTATACATACATATACTAAACAGATGGTGACTAAAGTCGGGTCAGCTCGTTGAGTACCCGCAAGTGATTCCGATGTGGGGGCTGGAAGGATAGGTGGCTTCATCCCGGTAGAGGTGGGCCTGGGTTCCCGACGGCCCCCGACTATTACTTTGAGGCGGAGCGACAGGGCAGGTTGAGACCACCTAGGCGAGAGGTGGGCCTGGCCCTGGTCGGCGTTCGCGGTTACTTCATAATAACACGCCTAACGAGATCTTGATATTTGATCTGAGTCTGGCCACTGGCCTATACGCACTAACCAACTACGCGGGAACAGTTATGGGCACTCGGCGTCGTGGTATCAGCCGAAGCCTTCGTGATGTCAGCGAATGAACGGCGCGCGCCGGATTGGACCATAAGCCTGCTCTTGTATTAAGGGGGCTATGTCTGCTTCCGGCCGCCCTCGCAACGTGCAGGTGTGCAATGGGCGATGGGCCCAGACCCCTGCGTCATAGGAGTTAGACCGGCGTGCTGACCTCTCTGTTGTGCCTAGGTGGGGCTGCGACGTGTTGATCTTCCGAGGTCGGGCATGACCCAGGAAAGTGTGTCCGGCGTGTTGGGTTATGTGGTGCACCCCTGCAGGGAAGTTTATCTATTCAAATAGCCGTGTCCCTCGGTAAAAGGACGACCCGGAGTTGTACCTTGACCTTATGACAACTAGAACTGGATACTTAATAAAACACACCCAGACAAGTTCTAGAGACAACCCGATGATCGCTTTCCCACAGGGCGACGAGTGGAGGATTGTCGGGTAGGATTATATGCTATGCGATGCTACTTGGAGGACTTTAATCTACTCTCTTCTACATGCTGCAAGACGGGGGCTGCCAGAAGCGTAGTCTTCGATAGGACTAGCTATCCCCCTTTTATTCTGGCATTCTGCAGTTCAGTCCACCAATATTGCCTCTTTACACATATACCCTTGCATATGTAGTGTAGATCCTTGCTTGCGAGTACTTTGGATGAGTACTCACGGTTGCTTTGCTCCCTCTTCCCCCCCCCCCCCCTTTTTCCTCTTCTTCCCGGAAGTCGCAACCAGATGCTGGAGCCCAGGAGCCAGATGATCCCGAGGATGATCCTACATGGAGTTTGGCTTCGAGGAGTAGTTAGGAGGTCCCAGGCAGGAGGCCTCGCCTTTTCGATCGTTGCTACTTTTGTGCTAGACTTCTTAAGGCAAACTTGTTTAACTTATGTCTGTACTCAGATATTATTGCTTCCGCTGACTCGTTTATGTTCGAGCACTTGTATTCGAGCCCTCGAGGCCCCTGGCTTGTATTATGATGCTTGTATGACTTATTTATGTTTTTAGAGTTGTGTTGTGGTATCTTCCCGTGAGTCCCTGATCTTGATCGTACACGTTTGCGTGCATGATTAGTGTACGATTGAATCGGGAGCGTCACATGGAGCTAGTGCCGTATCGCCCTAGGTTATGACTGTTACATGGTGAATATCATCCAACGAATTCACCGATTCAATGCCTACAAATTTTTCACATATTGCTTTTGCCAAGTTACTAATGCTGCTGTTACTGTTACACTTGCTACAAAATCATTGCTATCACTGCTATCGTTACTATTACCGTCAGCACTATTACCAAAACTATCATACTACTTTGCTAGTGATCACTTTGCTGCAGATAATTAATCTTCAGGTGTGGTTGAATTAACAACTCAACTGCTAATACTTGCAAATATTCGTTGGCTCCCCTTGTGTCGAATCTATAAATTTGGATTGAATACTCTAACCTCGAAAACTGTTGCGATCCCATATACTTGTGGGTTATCAACCACCAGCCACAAACGTAAACTCACCATTGCTTGAAGCCGTAGCTTCACGTGATTTATGGATTTGGCATTGCTTTTTTTGGTTTGCCAGGGTCTCTCAATGATATCAATGTCTTACAGCGATCTCGTCTCTCTGCTCAGCTAGCTAGTGAAAAAGCACCGGCTTGCAACTATACCGTAAATGGCCATGGCTATACCATGGGGTACTATCTTGCCGACGGTATTTTTTCTCCATGGTCAACATTTGTGAAGACCATTAGCGACCCCAAAACCAAGAAGCACAATTTTTTTTTGCCGAAGCACAAGAAGCTTGCCGAAAGAATATTGAGAGGGCATTTGGTGTGTTGCAAGTTCGGCTTGCCATTGTTCGACGTACCTCTCGCTTCTGGGATAAGAAATCCCTAGAAACATCATGACCGCATGTGTAATTTTACACGACATGATCATCGAGGATGAGAGGGATTTGAACTTAGAGTTTTATTATGGCAATGTTGCTAGCCGTGTGAAGCCTGACACGGACGCGTATGAGATTACTGCATTTCTTGACTCCTACCGAAAGATTGAGAACAATGCTTCACACTACTAGCTCCGTGATGATCTCGTTGAGCATCTGTGGCACTTCTATGGGAGATAAATTCCCATTTTTATTTAATAAATAAACTTCATATGTATTTGAGTGTGATTTGAACAATTTTTTGTTGTAATGATTATTCGAATGTGAACATTTGTTCTAATGAAAAATGATTATTGTATTGTGAATTGCATTTCGGACCATTTATATTCATGTTTAATTTATATTATGATTCTATTAGATTTATACGGTTGAAAATCTAGAATTTACGAAGCTTCGTAAAATTGCGGTACCGCGAAGTCTCATACGCGGAACAGATCCTATATTGTGGGATGAGTTACATGATCTATTTCACGTCGGAGACCTTGCAGTATCGTAATTTATTTTACAAGTGTCCTGTAAATGAATTTCGTAAACGAATTTTGTTGGACAGGATATGTTGGATCTGCTAGTCTAAAAAGCTGTTTTTTTTAGGGGAGTTTGTTTGACACTTCTTGTTTTCGGAAGACTAAATCTGATAATCAATCGCAGCAGCCCAAACAAGGCACCTCAGTAAAGGCCCAGGATCCCATCTCCCTCCTCCCACCTCCATCACCATCCGCCTCCGGCGGCGGCGCCGCCCACCTTCATAACCCACCACACAATAGCCCTCCGCGCCATGCCCCTACCCGTTCCCACCTCCCGCCTCCTCGCCGCCATCTCCGCTGCCGCGTCCTCAACTGCAGACCTCCGCCGCCTCTCCCACCTCCTCCTCACCCCCTACACCCCACTCCCCCCGCTCCGCTGCCTCAATACCCTCCTCATGGCGCTCGCCCGCCACCGCATGCTCCCAGACATGGAGTCCTTCGCATCCCGCATGCCCGCGCGCAACCTTCACACGTACACCACCCTTATCAATGCCTACTGCCTCGCCGGCGACCTCCCTGCTGCCAAGCGGCATCTTGCCTCCCTACTCCGCGCTGGTCTTGCGCCGGACTCTCATGCGTATACCTCATTTGTTCTCGGATATTGTCGGGCCGGGCTGCTTTCGCACGCCTGCCGGGTGTTCGTGCTAATGCCGCTCCGAGGATGTGCACGCACTGTGTTCACGTACACTGCGTTGCTCCATGGGCTGTGTGGCGCCGGTATGGTGCGTGAGGCTGTGGCAGTGTTTGCTGGGATGCGGGCAGACGGGTGCGCCCCTGACACACATGTGTATGCCACGATGGTGCATGGACTGTGTGGGGCGGGGCGAACTGGTGAGGCAGAGGTTATTCTCACGGAGGCAATGGCTGAGGGTTTTGAGCCAAATGTGGTCGTCTACAATGCCCTGATTGATGGCTACTGCAATGCTGGGGATCTGGAGCTCGCGGTTAAGGTTTATGAGAGGATGGATCTTAAGGGGTGCTCAGCGAACGTGCGAACGTATACTGAGCTGATATGTGGGTTCTGCAAATCTGGCAAGGTGGACAGAGCCATGGTGATGTTCAGCCGGATGGTTGAGGCTGGTTTGGCTCCAAATGTGGTGACATACACGGCCTTAATTCAGGGGCAGTGCAATGATGGGCAGTTGGAATGTGCTTTTAGGATGCTCCAATCGATGGAGGCCACTGGGCTGGTTCCTAGTGAGTGGACTTGCTCGATGTTGATTGATGCTCTGTGCAAACGTGGAAGGGTTGGGGAAGCTCAGTTGTTTCTTGGGTCTCTTATACAGAAAGGATACAGAGTGAATGAGATTGTCTACAGCAGCTTGATTGATGGACTGTGCAAGGCAGGAAAGGTTGATGCTGCTGACAAGTTAATGCAGAAATTGGTTTCACAGGGGTTTGTGCTAGACGCTCACACATACAGTTCACTAATTGATGGATTATGCAGGCAAAAGGAGTTGTCACAAGCGATGTTGGTGTTGGATGATATGATGGTGAAAGGAGTACAACCCAATACTGTCACGTATACCATTCTAATTGATGAGCTTGTTAGGGAGCTAGGATCTGAAGGTTCAAAGAAGATACTTAATAAGATGATTGCGGCAGGAATTAATCCTGATGTTTTCACGTACACAATATTTGTTCGCTCCTACTGTCATGAGGGAAGGATGGAAGATGCTGAACATATGATGGTTGAAATGGTTGATCAGGGCATTTCCCCTAATTTAGTGACATATAACACTTTGATTAGTGGGTATGCAAATTTAGGACTAGCCAGTCAAGCATTTTCAGTTTTCAAGCACATGGTTGCTAGTAGATGCAAGCCAAATGAGGAGTCCTACACGGCCCTGCTTAGATTATTGGTAAAGAAAAAATCCTCTAATAATATCCTTGCCAGCTCTGTTGATATATGGAAAATAGCAGAAATGGAATATCTCCAGGAGCTTCTGGAGGAGGTGGTTAAGCTTCAGTTGCTTTCAGACATTGAAATTTACAATTGTTTTCTTAGGTCTTTATGCCGAGTTGATAGATTGGAGGAAACCAAAATTTTGCTCGGTGAGATGCAGAGTGCTAACTTGACCCCTGGTGAGGATGTATATACTTCAATTATAGGGTGTTGTTGCAGACTAAAAATGCCAACAGAAGCTTTGACATTTCTTGATTCAATGGTCAAAAGTGGTTATTTACCACGTATAGAATCGTATAGGCATATTATTTGTTCTCTTTGTGAGGAGGGAAGTATTAAGACTGCTAAAAAGGTTTTGGGTCACATGTTATTGGAGGAATACAACTATGATGAGATTGTTTGGAAGATTCTGATTGATGGTCTATTGCGGAAGGGCAATGCTGCTGAGTGTTTGATTCTGCTCTCAGTGATGGAGGAGCAAGATTATCGTCCTGGTGACGCATTGTATGCCAAGCTTACAGGTAAAGTATCAATTGCAAATGATGCACATGAAGTTGCTCAATAAAATTATTAGACAAACCAATAAACTGCCGTGTTTTGATGGTCCATTGCCGAGGCATATGCATTTTCATGTCTCATCAGTTCCATTCCAGCATATCTTCTGCCCGTTATTGGTTTCCTTTCCACGATTTCAGGCTTTCAGCAATGTATAGAATCGTATGGAAGATCTCAGTCATTTTATTTGATAGATTGTAGGAAGATGTCTAGTGGAATATGTTCATAATTCAGTTTAGTAACACTGGTAGATTACAACTCATATGATATTATGTAACAGTATAAACTATGAAAAGTCTTTCATCAGTGACCAAGAATTCACTAACTTACTAATATGAAGGAAAGCTTGATGTAAAAACAGAATGGAAAGCTAAATCACGCATTGTGTTCTCTAATGGAAACTGGGCTTTAACCCGTTTGCTTAATTTTTTTTAATATAGTATTGTGTAGGTAAACAGATTTGGATCTAATATATTTAATGCCAATGATTAAGCACTCTGTGATACAGCCCATATTAGTATTATTAGGCTTATTAGTCATTCACAGATTTATGGCAGACTTTGTTGTGCCCTATTTTACTGCCCCTTGCCAACCTTTTCGCATTCCAGTATTGGCTGACTATTGTTACCATCTGGTACTTATTTTCTGTAACCCCCCTTGATGTACATTTTCTATCAAAGTAGTGGTTCAGTCGTTGTCGTTGTATTGCAACAGTAAGTAAGAAATGCATTTTGCATCTTTCCTGTGATAGCCACTTGCTCTTTCAGCAGGCTGTTTCATCCCTTGGAGGAAGCACACCCTTTCAGAATACCACACAAACTCTACATAGAATAGCTCTCAGCCAATGGCTAGACTTGTATGTGTCAGGCATGCAACAGATTCTCAATGGTATTGGGAACTTCTCAACCAACTCGGAGAGCAACGTGAGCGGGTGCATTCTATTTTGCAGATGGCAAGGCAGTTGTCGTCACAGGAAGAAAGAAGGTATTTTTCAAATTATCTTCTGTTTATGTTGTGTTTAGTTGCCAACTATTGCTTCCTCTTTACCTTTTATGATGCACATTTTGCTCCATCACTTTTGAGACAACTTCCTTCGTTGTTGAGTTATATTAAATGCACACAGTTTTATTACCGTGCCCTGTGCAACGTTTGTGTCTTGTGCACTGAAGGATGTGTTTCTCTTTTTATTTGTCAGGATCAGGGATATCAATTACCTGCTTGAAGAGATATATACAACACCGAAGTTGAATTGTTTGTTCAGTTGATTGCTGTAACTTGGTGAAATTACTAGTTTCTAATGGTAAAGAGCATGAATATTGACAATTATCTAAGTATGTTCCAGACTGCTCCTCGAAGAATACTTGAATGGTAAGCTGCATTTGCTTATTGCTTTCACCAATTTTGCACTTACAATCTAATTATTTATAATTTCCATTCCGCAGGTAAATAGGATAGTCAAATTCTGGAAGATTCTATGGATGCAACTCATTGCTAATGCACCGAGTCAGCTTCTGTATATATGCCGGTTCATAATACCGGCAGTAACCTCGATAGGGTGTCATGCGTAACCGGAAGGCCAAAAGGGAGTCACATGAGGCAGTTACCCAGGTCCAGTCCAGGCCCTCACGGTGGAGGTAAAACCCTATTCCTACTTGATTGAATTGATGGTGATAGCTTGGTATGGGAGCTATGATGTGGTGTACAATGGAGAGATCGCTATGATCACATAGGTGTATCCAGATTAGATAACCTATGATCTAGTCCTAGGCCTTGCTTATACAGGGGACAAGGCCTAGGGGTTACAATGTTCCAGGTCGGTGACGCCGGGGTGGGGACCCTCCGAGATCCCCGGGATAGCTTCTATTGATCGCCAAGTAGATGGATGCGTCTTGATGAGGTCGCCAACCCGTTAGAGGGCCTGGGCCACACCGTGGCCTGATGGGTCGACTTTTGATCTGTCGGGTACCCCTGGTACATGGCATCGTCAGTAGCCCCATTGTATCCTTGCTTATACAAGGGACAAGGCCTAGGGTTTACAAACTTCAAGGTCTGTTATGCCTGGGTGGTGATCCTCTGAGATCCCCGGGATAGCTTGTCTTGATCGCCAAGTAGATGGATGCGTCCTGATGAGGCCACCAACCTTTTAGAGGGCTTGGGCCACACCGTGGCCTGATGGGTTGACTTCCGGTCTGCTGGTGTACCCTTGGTACATGGCATCGTCAGTATCCCCCGAGTGCGTCATGGGCCCGATTGCATCTGGGTTGCAATTGAAATGATTGTGCTATCTTGGACTGCTTGGCAAGGTTATGAGGTACTCCCAGAATCCCTAAAATAGAAAACAGATCTGGCTCCGCCTAATGAGAGGGCCATAGCAGCTGGACGTGCCTGGTGTGGATACCTGAAGCGGAACCTGGACCCGACCAGACAGGAGATGTGCCTAGTGGCCAGCTCCCTAGTTTTGCCTTGATGTCAGTGGCTGTGTTGAATAAATTTAGCATCAAGTATTTCATGTCCATACTTAAATAATGCTGTTTAGTGCATAATTTGTAATATACATTGAGGGTTATACAATTATAATTATTCGAGTCCATACTATACATGTCTCATCATGTTTCTGTTTAGTACCCTTTCTAGTTTTTCAAATCTTGAATGATAAATATAATTGCTTTATAAAGTAAATACTGGTATATAGGACAGCGTTTTGTGGCAGTACTTTTTTGGGTCAAATTTAGTCATGGAGCGATAGCCACTGTCTAAAACCTTGTGATCCTAGTAGTAAGCTGGTGGTTGTATAAAACAAGGTAGCTACTATTTTTTTAGGTTTCGATTAGTATGCCACATACCAGGTTCTAATGTGCGATAGAAAATTAACCTAGTTAAGTGGTGAAAATTTCCGCTGAAAAAACAAATGCTTAAACAATGACCATTTCACTTTATACAAACACCGCCCCGCTTCCGAAGGAAGTTGGAATCCTCATGTGAGTAGTAGGATTAGTCTATAATTTTTGTAGTTCATCTCTGTACGTGCTATTAGGATTAGGATACGAGTCAAAACTCCCAGTATCTCTACCCCGACTCTTGTCTGATGTGCTACATGCTCCTCCAAAAATTTGCTCTGGAGTCCCATGCTTATCTTGATTCAGTAGGTTTGAACCGCCCTCAAGCTGCACCTACTCGCTGATTTGCTGGTACCACGTCTTTCTTCCAATAAATCACACCTACTCTCTTATACAATAGCTAGAGCTTGCAAACTCATTTGCAATTTTGCATATAGATCCAATGACCCAAGTGGTAGCATGCTTTTATTAGGGGCAGTGATAGGCGCCGGTCCGCCGTCCGAAACTTTCGGCCGGTCGGCTCTCAATCGTTCGATTGTGCCAATCGTACGTGCACGATCTCGCGGGCCCCTCACAGAAAAAAGGGGGAAATCCTCCCGCACGGATTGCTTCATCTATCTCGTGACGCCAGTTCCTGCCCAGATCCACAGCTCGCGCCGCCGCTGGTCTTCCCTCGTCGCCGCACTCAGAAATATCCGCACAACTCGTCGTCGTGCCAGTCGTGGTGGTAGCTGCTGCAGTCGCTGGTTGCTGCAAAAAATAAAGCGGCCCGCCGCCGTCGCCGGAGATAGCTACCCTTGTCGCCAGTTGCAGCAAAAAAATGTCCACTGCCGTCGCCGGTGGTAGCCGCCGCTGTCGCGGTTGCAGCAAAAACGGCCGCAGTCGTCGCAGGGCTGCCGCTGTCGTGGGTTGTAGCACAGATTTTGCCGGTTCCAGCACTAGGCTGGATGGTTGCAGCTAAAAAATGGCGCCGCCGCTGCCATCACACCATGGCCGTCGCCAATGGTAGCAAAAACAGCTACCAGTTGTGGCATTCGGCTGGCTACTTGTAGCAAAAATCAAGATGATGGTAGCAAACTAGCAATAAAGGATGTTAGTTCCAGCAAAACAAAAGACAGATGGTAGCAAAAAAAGGGTGCTAGTTCTAGCAAACCAACCAAATAGACTGTGGTAGCAAAAATTGGGGAAGGTTCCAGCAAAAGAAATCCATGATTCCAGCAAAAAATACCACCGTCTCCCGTCACTGGTCGCCCAGTCGCAACACCTTGAGTCTTCGGTTCCAGCATCTCCAAGCTATGGTTGTAGCATTCCTCGCAGCGGTTCCAGCACCATGTCTAGAGCTGACAGGGCGGCGCGTTACATGTTTCAGAGTGCGGCGGCCGTGGCTGCAGGCTGCAGCACCGGCCAGCCGTCGGTGCTGCAGCCTCGACACCGACCAGATTCCAGCACGCGACGGCCGTCCCCCCGCATAGCGCTGCCTGTCCTCCCATCCTCAAAAGCATGACGGCCTTGAAGCGTGCAACCATGGCTGATAGGAAAAAGGTTGAAGGAGCTGGTTCAGGGGGAGCGGCCGCGGGTTAGCCGGAGTGGAGGCAGGGGCTGTGTGCTCCGGGCACGCTGGTGTTGGAAGTACGGCTGGCTGGCCGGCGGAGATATGAGAAAACTGAGGAGTGGATGCGGGGCATTGGATGGATAAGACGAGAGACCGAGTGAAGAAGACGACGAGTGGACGAGCGGCTTCGTTCGATGCGCGGACCCACGAGCAGAAGTTTATGTCGTGCGCGTGAGCGGTGCGGCCGGCCGAATACTCAGCCGGTCGACCGGGCGCAAACGATTCCCTTTTATGAGCCATGATTTCTCTATTGGATCTCCTATTGGTTTATTTAGTTTTGGCGGGCAAATTTCTTGAATCTTCTCCCTCAAACTTGCTACGAGTGCAAATATATATACACTAGTATGGGCTTATGGGCCTAAAACCCACATACACCCACACACACATATAGCCCAGCACCCCTTAAGATTGGCGATAGCTATCTAATGCCCCTATCTTGTTACATGTCAACAAACACTCTTCACTAACTAATCACCTTGTCAACCAATCTGCTATTTGTTCTCTAGAGGTTACATGGCTTGGCTTCAATGTGCCTTCTAGATGCTGTTGATGAAGGATTGATCTATTTACACATGCTTCGTTCGGTCATGTCAAACTGAATTGTTTGTATTATTAATGGCCAACTTGTTATCACAAACAGATGAAATGACCGCCTCAAATCCAACAGGAGGCATTTCACCCAGCATCTCACTCAAGCACACACACATTGCTCTTTATTCCGCTTCAACATTGAGAGACCACAATCTGCTTTTTGCTCCTCCAACATAGCCACAAAAGCCATATGCTGACCTTCTATCATGAGGACAACTAGCCCAATCAGCATTACTGTAGCCCTCTACATGGCCACTTCTTTGGACATGCATGTGGCGGCTAACCCATAGTTACCAGAAACCCGAATCCACTGGGTCGAGGAACGGGGTCGACGGACGAGGATCATGGTAGTTAAGATCGATGGATCGAGAGGGGTACTGTTCTTTGGGAAGTTAATCTGGGATGTGGGATGTGACCCCGACAATCCGGGTCGAAGTTAAGCAATTTACACATGTGCCATGGTAATAATATGACGGTGCACCTGTCAGGTTTAAAATGCGAGGATCATGGAATTTGGTGTGTTCGTCTCTGATTTGGGGATCGAACGGAGAGAGAGCTCGCATGAAGAGAAGGAGTAGAACCCTAGCTGCAGTAACTAATGAGACTAGTTTCCTCCTTTCTTACTTCTTCCATTCCAAGTAATCAGCATATATAGCTTCGGGTTCAATTACATGTTTAACTGAGGAAGATAAACAGTTAAATTGATAAATGGAGTTAACTGAAAGTAATGTAACGGCACTCTCTTGTATGTGGACCATCCATTGCCACTCTTATGGTTTGATCTCGTCCATCCGTTAACTGAAGAGGTGTCGTTCTGGAATCGACAATACTGGGTTCAGTCTGGGTCCTGACATTACCACCTGCCTGAGAAACGAGTTGCCCTCAAGGCATAAAATCTGGATACGTCGTCTGAAGAAACGGGACATCTTCCCAGGTAGCATCAGTAGGTGCTAAGTTCTCCCAGTGAATCAACCATTGCGCAAAAGGAACTTTGTTGCGCTAATAATGTGCCTGTCCAGCACTGCAAAAGGTTGTTTTCAATAGCCCATCTTCTGTTGGCATTGGAACGTGAGGCAGAGGAACTGCAAACTTACCCATATGTTTCTTGAGGTGGCTAGTACTCCCTCCATTCCATAATGTAGTGCGCCCACGCTTTTCGAGATTTAACTTTGACCATAAATTTAACTGACATGGGCGAGTGCGGCGGGAGCATGACAAATACCTTTGAATTCGTATTCAAAAGAAGTTTTCAAAGGTATAATTTTTCAGTAAAATGATTTATGTATTATTGGTCTAGTTTATGGTCAAAGTTGAATCTCGAAAAGCGTGGGCGCACTACATTATGAAATGGAGGGAGTATTAAACACTGGATGAATTTGAGCAGTGTCTGGGAGTTGAAGTTTGTAAGAAACAGCGCCCACTTTTGCTAACACCTTGTAAGGACCACAGCCCCTAGGCCAAAAGCATTCTGCTTGTATGGCTGTACCTTAATGCACAGCATGTCTCCAACCTCCAGGTGTCTTTCAGTGCGTTTCAGATCAGCAAAATGTCTCGTATGATTTTTGAGCATGCAACAGGTTATCCTTGAGCTTCTGTCTCATCTTTGTCAAGCATATCAGCTTGGGCTCCAAGGCAGTATACTTCTGGATTAGTGTCAGTTCATCGATTTGAGGAGGATGATATACATACGGAGCTTCAAATGGTGTGACTTTCAAGGATGTATGGTAGGTGGTGTTATACCACCATTCGGCCATGGAAAGCCAATTCATCTAGTCCTTAGCATTTAAGGAAAATCTAATTATTGCTCTCATCCTGAGAATGAATACTCTCCACCTCTTATGAGGTTACATTACTAAGTGGCAGCAGCATACTGAATGACAATAATCGGGCCTCATAAGAAAGAATTTTACAAACTTACTCATGGCTCATGACATGGGCTGAAACTTCTAATAATCCAAAACAAAAACCAGACAATCATTTATGTCTGCTTATAACAAGGTTGAACATTTCTTGTGACATTTCCATTATGCCTGACAAACAACATGTAGCTCTCTGCATTTGCTGTATCCATCCTTCTTCAAGGACTTCCGGTCAACAAATAATGTATTCTCTGTATCAAAGATGGTTGTTGCCTGATTAGGAATCTGTTCCTTGTGCTATCCAACTGTTCTTAGCCTTCTTGGCATATTGTCGTTGTTTCACTAGCCCATCTAGAACCATCTTCTACAAGGAGGAGACAGTGCCATTAAATCAGAGAAAATCAAAAATTTTGTTATGCATCAACTTCATTGCGATATAAACACCAATTTTTAGGCACAGTCGAAAACAAACACACACCCAATGTTGAAAAATCATACCATGCCTAACTTGAGAAATCACTATAACTGAACTATAAAAAAAATCATTTAAGATAGGATGGCATGAGCAGTGCCAGCGTAACCGCTATAACCTTCTCTTATGAATTAAGGAAAGCTAACAGGTTCATATACTCAGGGACATTATTCTGCAAATAGTAAGGTTTAGCATGGTGTCGGGAAAGCTGATCCACGAATACCTACGGGACCGGCGGACCGGGCCCCTTTCGGTTTGGCGGGGGGCGGAGATCGCACGAAGAGCAGATCGAGGTGAAACACACGAGCGGTTTACCCAGCTTCGGAGCTCTCCGGAGAGATAATACTCCTACTGCTGCTTGTCTGATTGTATTGAGTTCTTGCTCGGGTGCGCTGAGTGCTACAGTACACACAAGCTGCTAGCGAGACCGAGCGTGAGTGTTTTCTGGTTTCGAACCCCCCTCGACGTTGCGCATGGCCTCCTTTTATACGCACAAGGGGTCACCGACAGGTGGCAACGTAGACAAGGGTAAAAATGGAAAGAGGTGTGGTTGGTACAGCTACCCGTACAGTGCATCCTACCTAACCCTGACGGCAGGGGACAAAGGCATTAAATGCCCGTCTGCATCGCCCAAACAGTGCAAAAAAGGACCGTCAGGGACGCCACCGCTTGCCACGATGGCAATCTTGTCAGCGTCGCATGCCACCGCGCACCGCTGGCTACACAGCCTCTCGCCACGCGCGCCTGGAAAGGCCCCCAGGGCGACACGTTGGTGGATGTGCTGGAGCGCGGGTACAGAGTGGTTGCCTGCCGCGGCAAGCGCCTTGCCGCGGCCGTTGTCTTGCCGCGCCCGGAAGCTTGTCGCTCACCGGGCCTTGCCGGGACGCGTGGCGCGTCGCGGCAAGTTCCTTGAGATGCCTTGGTTGGCCTTCCCGGCAAGCTCTTCTTGCCGGGGCCTTGTCTCCTTGACTTGAATACTTTGTTCTTGAATGGCTCCAGAAAGAACCACGGAGGACCTTGGCGGTCACCCGGCAAGCCTTGCCGCGGGGTGCTGCCACTGCCCGTGCACAAGTTCGGGATACTAGGGTACCCCTACTCTAGTACACCGACAGGAGCCCCCGGGCCTGGGCCACACACGGTGCTGAGCGCTGTTGGGCCAGGCCCAAAACAGGGCACGGGCACACGCGGCCTGGGTTATGTTGTATCTTACTCCGTATCCACCGCGCCTTTCCCCAACGGCACGCGTTGAATGCGGCGTCGCGGGAGAGATCGTGGGTGGTCTCTTTATTCGGAAGGGCGAAACGTCCGCCTCCTCCCTCTTTATAAGCAGGGGAAACAGGGGCAGTTCGCCCATCTCGCCGGTTGTTACTCCAACTTCACAAATCTCCGCTGCTCCCCCCTTCTTCCCGAAGCTGAAAGAGAGCAGCGCTCCGCCCCCCATTGCCACCAGCACCACCAACGCCGTCGATCTCCCCCACCACCTCCGCCATGGCTCCGAAAGCTGACAAGGGGAAGGGCGTGAAATCTGTCGAGGCGCAGCGGCTCGCGGCGCTGCGAAAGAAGCGGGCCATCTTCCCCCCTCAGCTTGGCGCGAAGGAACTGAGGGAGTACTACTACCTTTTCTGGTCGACGGAGACGCGAGCGCATCCGCGCATGGAGGTACTCCCGGCCGCTGCTTCGGAACTAGCTCCAAACGGGTACCCTTTCTTCGCGCTGTTCTTCTACTGCGGGCTCTGCCCGCCCTTCTCTGAATTCTTCTGTGACATCATGAACACCTACGGGTTTCGTCTCTTTGATTTCACCCCCAACGCCGTTCTGACCATGGCAATTTTCGCACATCTCTGCGAAAACTTTGTCGGAGTCCATCCAAATGTAGCCCTTTTCCGTCACTTCTTTATGCCCCGGGTTGAGAGAGGGGAGCCTCTTGCCGGCGGGATCGCTTGGATCTCGAGAGTCGGCAAGAAGGAAGCTTATCTGGAGGGAGAGCTCCGCAGCAAGTGGGAGGAATGGAGAGCAGAGTGGTGCTGGATTGTCGAGGAGAACCCGCAGCCATTTACTGCCTTGCGCCAAGCCCCAATCGTGCGTGGTAACGATTGGAGCAACGTGGCCCCGGAAGACGACAGACTGAAGATCGCCGTCACCCGGATCCTACGCCTCAGGCTTGCCGGGCTCACCGTAGGTGCCGTTGGCGCAAATTTTCTTCGCCGCCGCATCGCCCCCCTGCAGGAGAGGAGGAGACCCGCCTGGGAGTTCCAGAACTCGGCGGATATCATGAGGCTGCGCCCTGGCCTCAATTTCAACTTCACCGTCCTGGAGCTAGATGCGATGCTCTTGGAGCTGTTCAAGCGCGACCCTCAACATCCATTCATGTTGCCGAGGGGTGTCGTTCCGTTGTGCAACAACTCCGCGCTCGACCGCATCCGCGCAATGATGCCGCTGTGCGACTCGCACAGAATCGTCCCGACTTGGCAAGAGCCTGCAGACGACGTCGTGCGGGATTTTTTTGACGGCTTGGTAGAAGTGCCGGTCTGTGCCGACGAGCAGAAGAGCCTCACCCGCGACACCACCGATGCGGAGATGCAGCGCATCGCCACCAGGCTGGAAGAGGCTGCGGCAGCCGCTGCCGCGGGTGAGTTTGGATTCACCGTGGAGGAGGCAGAGGCAGCAGAGGCGGCAAGCCTTGTCGAGCGAGAGGAGTTCGCCGGCGAGGAAGAGCTTGTCGGGCCTGAAGCCGAGTCGAGCGAGCCCGCCGAGGGAGAGCCTGTCGGGCCCGAACCTTCAGACAGCTTGCCGCAAGCGGAGCCCCCAGCTCCATCAAGAAGGCGTCTCCGCAAGACCGCGGACGTAGCGGGGCGGCAGACGGGTCAACAGCCGCCGAGCCGCGCGACGCGCTCTACCGCGGTAAGCACTGTTGCCGCGGGAGCGCCTCACGCCACTGCGGCAACTGGGGCGGGGTCTTCCCGGTCCACCGCTACTGCCCCTGCCAAGCGGGAAGGGAACCTACTCCTCCGCCTCGTCGCACCGGAGGCGAGCCGGACTTCGATCTCTCCGCGCTCAGCTCCGACGAGGAAGAAGAAGAGTAAGATTCTTTGCTGTACTTGTAGTTTTTCAATTTGGTTGCTTTGTCTTGTATCTAATTTGTTCTACTCTGAACCTATTCCTTTTCAGGACGCTGGCCCAGAGAGCGGCGAAGAGAGCCAAGGCCCAGTGATTGTCATCGAGGATGATCTCATTGCGACGGTAGGGGACATGTCCGAGACCACCTTGCCGGACCCGACAAGCATTCCTCAAAGCAGCCCCAGCGCAGCCCCCAGCGTAAGTATATGATTTACTTCCCGTTGTCTGGTGCGCATGGGTGCTCTTTCTTTGCTGATACCGGACTGCTGATTTGTGCAGGAGCAGAGCAGCCTCACCAGGAGTGCCCGGAAGCCGCTCTCGAGGTGCCATCTGCTTCGACTACACCGCCAAGGGAGGATTTCCCAGCAAGGGAGCGTTCTCCGGCAAGGGACAGTTTTCCGGCAAGGGACAGCGCCAGCGACCCTTCGGTGGTTGAGGCCATGACCGCAGATCCTAGCACATGTATTCCTCTTGCTTGAAAGCTTCCCTTGGGTTCTTATTTTTTTTCTGGATATTTGCTTGACTTTTCTCCTTTTTCCGTTCGTCAGATCCACCTGCCACGGAGCCGATGAAAACCGAGGTCGCCGGCAAGGAGGGCGCGCGCGGCGACACCGACGACGCCGTTGCCACCGAAGGAGAAGCCGACACTGATGATCCCGCCGGCGAAGAGGCCGCCAAGGCTGCCGCCGCAGAAGCTGGTGAGGGATCCGGGATCGCACTGACGGCCCCGAGGTCGCAGGAGCGCCAGGCGCTGCGTCGACCGCCGATCCCTCCGCCGCTGCTGCAGAGCCAGGCTCCGAAGAGCCCCAGCCCGGTGCCTACTTGAAGGCCGGCGATGGCATCTTCATCAAGCTCCCCTGGGCGTCAAGCTCCAGGGCGCCGGTCGAAGGAGAGACTCTGGATGGAGAGGTGCTCGCCTCCACTGGGCTGACGTTGGTCGACACGCCAAGCAGCAGCAGCGACGAGCCTGAGGAGGAGCGGCTGCTGCGGAAGCTGCTGTCGCTCTACCGCGCCCGACAAGCCAAGCTGGCATCCCGAGAAGCACTTGTCGCGAAGGCGGGAGTGGACATTGAGAAGCGGGCGGAGGAGCTCCGGGGTCTCAGACAGGAAGCCCTCCGGTCCCTGGCGGAGGAGCGGGAGCAACTTCTCGAGGAGCGTAAAGCCTTCCTCCTCGCGAAGGCTGAAGTTGAAGAGCAACAACGACTCGCTGCCGAGAAGCTGTCTGCGCAGGAAGGTGAGTTGGCGCAGCGGAAGGTGAACCTTGACAGCCACGAGGAGGAGCTTGCCGCGCGCGAGCAAGCAATTGGCGGGGCTCTCAAGGAGGCAAGAGATGCTGCCGCAGCTGCCGAGGCCGCCAAGAAGGAGCTGGAGACGAAGGTGGCGCAGCTGGAAGCTGATCTCAGGGCGAGCGGCGAGGAGCTTGCCGCGCTCAAGCGTGAGCGCGAGAAGGACGCTGCCGCTCATGGTGAGCTGCAGGGTCTTCTCGCTGAGAGGAGCAAGGAGCTCAGCGCCGCCAAGGATTCCAATGCAGATCTCGAGTTGAAGCTGGCTACTTTGACTCAGACGCTGGACGACGCCAGGGAGCGGGAGGTGGCCTTGTCGGAGAAGATCAAGGCCGACGAGGCGCTGCTGGTGAGTGCTGCTGCCGCCCAGGATATTTTTAGGGAGACTGTGGAGCACTGGACCGAGGGTCTGGTGAATGTTGCCACAGACATCGACGGGGAGCTGGCGCAGCTGGGGATGGAGGATCTCGGGAACTCCTCCGATGAGCACCTCCAACCCAGCGCCAAGCTCAGCTTGTTCTTCAAAGGTGTGGCGACGGCCCTCCAGCGACTTCGGGAGAAGATCCCAAAGCAGCTGGCCGACGAGTCGCGCAAGATCTGTTCGGGAGTTCTTTAGAAAGTGTTGATGAAGGTGGTCTTCCGCAACCCAGGCCTCAACCTCACCAACGTCCTCAGGTCCTTGCCGCCAGATGCTGATCTGGAGGCGCTCAAGGCCCTTGTCGCACCCATTGTGGATAAGGTGAGCGAAATCAAGAGGGTTGAGGGTGATCGCGTAGACTAGGCCGCCCGTTTTCTCTTTTTTCCTTGTCGCTGTTGGTCATGTTATGAGAACAATCTGTTAGAGCCGCGACAAGTTATCTTGTAATATAACTCTATTTTGGGTAGGGATTGCTATGTTATTTCCTTTACTTGATTCCTTCCTTTGTATGTTTTTGCCCTATCTTTTTAGGGAACTTGTCGGTGCAGGCACCTGAGCCGCGAGCGCTGAGTGCGGGACGTCAGCAGCCTGCTGGCGGTGCCGCTTCCGGCAAGAAGCCTTGTCGCAACTAGTCGCAGCTCACTTAAGTTGTTGAGCGGACTCGAAACAAAGTAAGGGCGCAACTAGCTACGAGTTGGTTCCTCCGCGCACAGGTTTTCCATACAAAGCACGGTCGTTCGAGGAAGATAACTTAAAAATTTAAAAACTGATTGCTCAAACTTTGGCAATTTAGCTTTTCTGTCACTTGCTTTCCGGTAAGGCGAAAATTTGCTTGAACGATGCCTGGTCCACACCATTATCTTCTCTTTTTCCCCCGGCAAACTTGAGAAAAAGAAAGAAGAGAAAATAAAGATATGGAGCCTTACGGCTCGTTATTGCTTACCGGGGGTAGGCGCTGCACAAAATGTCAGATAACGCATGCAAAGATAGTAGAAAGCATGAAATTGACAAGATGTGCGGAGCACATGAGCTTTACTTATGCACGGGTTCTGCGCCCGGCTTCGTAAAGAGGATTACATGCAACATCGGCAAGACTTGTACAAAAGGTGGTTGCCGGAACAGGTTCCGGCAACCGCGCCTTACGGGTAAAACTTACGAAGATGCTCAATGTTCCAGGAGTTGCTCACCGGAATGCCATTTTCGGTCTCAAGGCGGACAGCGCCGGGCCTAGTGACTCGTTTCACCCGGTAAGGGCCTTCCCACTTCGGCGTCAACTTGTTGGAATTCTTGGCGGACTGAACGCACCGAAGAACAAGGTCGCCTTCCTCGAGACTTCTGGTACTAACTTTGCGGCTATGGTAGCGGCGCAAAGCTTGCTGGTATCGAGCAGCTCGTACAACGGCCTGAAGACGGTCTTCCTCAAGGAACAGCGCGTCATCTTGTCACAATTGCTCTTGCTCAAGCTCATCATAAGCGAGCACTCGAGGTGACCCGTATACGAGTTCCGTGGGGAGAACTGCCTCTGCTCCATAGACTAGAGCGAAAGGTGTCTGGCCAGTGGCTCGATTTGGCGTCGTCCTGATCGACCAAAGAACCACCGGCAGCTCCTCAATCCAGTTCTTTCCGCACTTGCGCAGCCTGTCGAAAGTTCTGGTCTTGAGCCCGCGCAGCACTTCAGCATTCGCCCTCTCCGCTTGACCGTTGCTTCTTGGATGAGCAACAGAAGCGAAGCAGATCTTGGCGCCAAGATCCTGGACATACTGCATGAAGGTGCGGCTCGTGAATTGCGTGTCGTTATCGGTGATGATCCTGTTAGGGATCCCGAAGCGGCAAACAATCGACCTGAAGAACTTGACTGCTGACTGTGTTGTCACCTTCCTCACTGCTTCCACTTCCGGCCACTTTGTGAACTTGTTGATTGCAACGTACAAGTACTCAAAGCCCCCGACAGCTCGGGGAAAGGGGCCGAGGATGTCGAGCCCCCAGACCGAAAATGGCCAGGATAAAGGGATCGTCTGGAGAGGTTGAGCTGGCTGGTGTATCTGCTTGGAATGGAACTGACACGCTTCACACTTGGTTACTTGTGCAGTTGCATCCTGGAGGGTTGTTGGCCAAAAGAAACCTTGCCGGAACGCTTTGCCGGCAAGTGCTCTTGCGCCAATGTGGTGACCACATATGCCTCCATGTATCTCTGCCAACAGCTCTTGTCCGTCTTCCCGGCGAATACACTTCAATTTCACGTCGTTGAGTCTTCTTCTGTACAGTGTGCTGTCGACAAACTGGTACATACTTGACTGCCGGGCTACTCTTTCCGCTTCTTCTTGCTCTTTGGGAAGCTCCCCTGTCTGAAGGAAACAGACAATCTGCTGCGCCCATGCTGGAGCTTGCGGCTCGACAACAAGGACTAAAGGCATATCTGCTGCTGCGGGAACATCTGCTCGTACGGCAAGAACCTGCGGCTCAGCCGGAGCTTGATGTCCCCCGGCAAGCTTGCCGGAGCAAAACTTGTCGGGAGCGTTTGCTTCAACGGAACAAACCCTAGGCCTCGCCGGAGCAGACTGCTCCTCAGCACCCTTGGTGTTGATTTTGATGACCTTGGTGGCGGCTTCGGGGAGCTCTGCCGAAAATAGTCACCAGAAATCAACTTCCTCTTCTTGCTCTGTCCAGTTGATGGCGTTACGGATGGTTGAGTGAACTTGAGCACAAAGATCCCTGGTTCCACAGGTAACTTAAGTGCAGCGCACTTCGACAGGCCATTGGCAATGTCATTTTGAGCTCTTGGAACATGTTCCATCTGCAGGCCGTCAAAGTGCTCTTCTAGCTTTCTCACTTCATCAACGTAAGCTTCCATCAACAGACTCTGATAATTCTTGTTCACTTGGCGGACGACAAGCTGTGAGTCACCCCTGACAATGAGCTTCTTGATCCCAAGGTCTGCTGCGATCCTGAGACCGGCAAGCAAACCTTCATACTCTGCGGTATTGTTCGTTGCTTGCTCCTTGGAAAAGTGCATCTGGACTACGTACTTGAGGTGTTCTTCGGTGGGTGCGACAAGTAGCACGCCCGCACCGGCGCCTTGCAGCGAGAAATCACCATCAAAGTACATCAGCCATTCTTTGCTTGCTTCCTTGACGGGGATGCTTGTCTCTGGAATTTCTTCATCTTGTGTTGGCGTCCATTCTGCTATGAACTCTGTCAATGCTCTGCTTTGGATAATTGAAGTGCTCTCAAACTTGAGGCCAAAGCTTGACAGTTCCAGTGCCCACTCGACAATCCTGCCTGTTGCTTCTGAATTTTGCGGTATCCTCTTCAGCGGAAAATGAGTGACGACTGTGATCTCATGTGCTTGGAAGTAATGGCGCAGCTTTCTTGAGGCCATGAGAAGGCCGAAAAGCAATTTCTGCACACCAGAGTACCTTGATCTAGCCCCCTGCAGAAGAGAACTGACAAAGTAAACTGGGCGCTGCACCATTCTTTTCTGCATCTTGTCACGCTCCTGCGCAGATCCATCTTTGTCGGGACCAGAGCTTGCCGGTGAAGTCCCCTGCTTGTCGCTGGATGCATCTGCCATGGTTGCTGGCTCATCATTCGCCTCCCTCTCCGCTACCAACACAACACTAACCACTTGATTGGTTGCCGCTATATATAGCAACAACTTCTCTTGTGGCTTAGGTGCGACAAGTGTTGGAGTGGAGGACAAATATCTCTTTAAGTCCTGCAGCGCAGCCTCCGCCTCCGGAGTCCATGTCATTGGACTTGCCTTTTTCAATATTTTGAAGAACGGCAGGGCGCGCTCAGCAGACCTAGAGATAAACCTGCTGAGAGCAGCTACGCAACCGGCAAGTCTTCGTACATCCTTGACGCGCTTTGGTGCTTCAATCTGCTCAATGGCCTTGATCTTGTCGGGATTAGCTTCAATTCCCCGCTGAGACTCGAAGAACCCGAGAAGTTTGCCGGAAGGGACTCCAAACACACACTTCTCGGGGTTAAGCTTGAGGTTGATCTTGCGCAGATTTGCAAAGGTTTCGTCTAAATCTTGAATCAGAGTCGCCTTGTCCTTGCTCTTGACCACTATATCATCCATGTAGGCTTCCACATTTCTGTGTATTTGCGGTTCAAAAGCGTCATGGACTACCCTTGCAAATGTTGAACCATCATTCTTTAAACCGAAAGCCATCCGTACGAAACAGTAAGTGCCACATGGGGTGATGAATGCGGTCTTCTCATCATCCTCTTCTGCCATGAAGATCTGATGGTATCCTGAGTATGCATCAAGAAATGAAAGCAAGTCGCATCCGGCCGTGGAGTTAACAATCTGGTCGATGCGCGGCAAGGGAAATGGGTCTTGCGCACGACCATAGGATTGGCCAACCACGTAGAATGGAGCACTCCTCTGACAAGGCCTGCTGCTTCCAATTTCTTGATTTCTTCCGTAATGAATTCTTGGCGCTCCAGTGCCTGTTTCCTGACTTTCTGCTTGACGGGCCGCGCATGAGGACAGACGGCAAGATGGTGCTCGATTACTTTCCTGGGAACACCGAAGATGTCAGACGGTTGCCATGCAAATACGTCGACATTCGCCCGCAGGAAAGCAACGAGCGCGCTTTCCTATTTAGGGTCGAGAGTGGCACTGATGGTGAAGGTACCACCAGTGCCATCCTCCTTGGCGGACACCCTCTTGGTCTCTGGTGGAGCTGCCATTGTCTTCTTACACTTGCCGGTGGAGCTCGATGGTGCGTCCTCGATGGTAGCACAGCACTCCGAAGAGGTGCGCTTGCCGGAGTGGGCATCAGAACTCTTGCCGGACTTGGTATTCTTCTTCGCCCCGGGAGCTTCAACGGCAAGTGACTTGCGATCTGTTGCAGCTGCTGCTTCCCGGTAGATCTTGTCGGCGCAGATAAGAGCATCCTTCTTGTCGCCAGGGACAGAGATGACACTTATCGGGCCTGGCATCTTCAGTATGTTGTATGCATAGTGAGAGGCTGCCATGAATTTGGCGAGCGCTGGACGGTCGAGTATCCCATTGTAAGGCAACGGAAAGTCTGCGACGTCAAAAGTGACCCTCTCAGTCCTGAAGTTCAACTCGCTGCCAAATGTTACCGGCAACGTGATCTTTCCCTTCGGCTTGCTCCTTCCCGGATTGATTTCTTGGAACGTGCCGGTCTCTTCGAGCTCGCCATCAGGGATCTGGAGTTTCTGGAGTACCGCGGAGGAGATCAGGTTCATGCCGGCCCCGCCGTCAACTAGCATCTTAGTGACCTTGAGGTTGCGGATAGTTGATGAAACCAACATCGGCAAGCACCCGACCGTAGTTATGCGATCAGGGTGGTCCTCAATATCAAAGATGATAGGCGTGCTGGACCATTTCAGAGGCTTGCGTGACTCGATGGGTGGTTCTGCCGCATTGACTTCCCGCACCCACTGCTTGAGCTGGCGGTGCGAAATATGCAGAGAAGCACCGCCGTCAACGCACAGGACCTCTGTGGCTTTCTGGAACTCCTGCTCATCGGTCTCGTCATCATCCATATCTTCATCGTCGTCGTCATCTTCATCCTTGTCGCGGCCGCGGGGAGGTCTATCTCCTTGCCGCTGCTTGGCCTTGCCGCGACGTGCTCTTCGGCCGGGACGTTTCTTGCCGGCTCCTCCAGCACCTTCCTGGGCTTTCTCCTTGTCGCGTCGCTCGTATTCAGCTTTTTGCTGTTCGACAAGCTGTTCGACCTTCTTGCAGCTCTGGAGGTCATGGCCCTTGGTGCGGTGGATCTTGCAGTACTGCTTGTTGGTGCCGTCCTGCTTGTCGGCGACCGCCACAGCCTCCTCGCCAGAGCTACCAGCTTTGGCTTTCTTGGCGCCACCTCCGTTGCCGGACTTCTCAATGACTAGCACATCTTTGCCTTTCTTCTTCCTGTTGTTCCGCCGCCGGTTTTTCTTTGCCGGGGCAGTCTCCTCACTATCAGATCCTCCTGCTCCTACATTCTCTCCGGGGAGTTTCCTCCCTTCCTCAGCGCGTGCACACTTGTCGGCCAGGGCATATAGCTCACTGACGTCTCTGATCTTGCACATCGTCATCTCCTCCCGCATTCTGCGGTTTCGCACGTTCTGATGGAACGCGCTGATTACCGCGGTAGGGTGGACATCTGGGATGTTGTGCTGTACACGGCTGAATCTCTGGATGTATTTGCAGGGGCTCTCCTTCCTTCTGGGCGAGCAGATGAAGGTCGCTCTCTTGGCCATGAGGCTTGTGGCCGCCTGTAAAGACGCCGGCAAACTGATGGCATAGGTCTGCTCAGGAGGATATGGAGTTATCCGGCAAGTGCATGAGCCAGGATCTGACATTGGGCTTGAGTACCAGCGGGAAGTAGTTGGCAAGGATCTTGTCATCCCGTCCCCCGGCAGCTTGCACCGCGATGGTGTAGATGCTGAGGAACTCCGACGGATGCGACTTGCCATCGTACTTCTTTGGCACGTCTGGCTTGAAATTCTTCGTGCTGGCCACTGGACTTGCCGCAGCTCACGAGTGAACGCAGGGCATCCTACCGCGTACGGCAAGTCGCCTGGTTCCCCTCGCGCATGCATGTCGACAGAGGGCCCAGCGCGCTGGTCCGATTGACGTCGCGCTTCTCTTCGGCGCTCGATGCGAATACGAGCGTCTTCTTGCTGTCGTTCGTGAAGAACTTGGCGCTGATCGCGGCGAGCTCGTGGATCCGATGATGCGGTGGAGTCGCTGTCGAGGTGGATCCGGCGAGTCGGCGATCTTGGCCTTCGGGGGGGGGAGAGTGCATGGTGGTTGCACCCCCACCGGTTTCGTCGCCACCGGCTCGTGCCTGACAGTCCTGCCGCGGCAGCGATGTACTCGGCTGCCGCGGAGTGTCGCCGTTGGCGAAGCCGATGAGACTCTGAATGGTGGCCCTCCATCCGTCGATCTTGTCTTCCGTTGGAGGGTAATCCAGGAGCAGTTGAGCTCGCGTCAAAGCTTCTGCTGGAGTGGTGGGAGGCAGTGGCGAACGATGCGAGGAGCGGGATATGCTCGGACTTCTAACTATGTTAGAAGGAGCAGTATCCCGTCCAGGCGACCGTGCCTCGCTCGTGCCAGCATGTTGGCGTGCATGCTGGTCTTGAGCATCCCGAGATCCACCAGCTCGATCTTGGCCCAACAGGCGTATGGTACTGCGAGTACCATGACGCTGTCGGTCCTGCGCCTCCTGAGATGGGCGCGGAACATGCGCGGATGCCGAGGTCTGCGCAGCCTTGTCCTTGGACCTGGCAGCGTCGTGAGCTCCCTCGTCGATGTCCGTTCTTCCGCCGGCGTCTACCCCACCACCCGTTTGCTCCGGTGATGGTGGGATCGACGTGGACGGAGCAGCTGCCGCCGAAGTCTTCTTCTTCGGTGGCATGTTGATGAAGAAGATGAAGATCTGGCTCGTGTGCACGCCGGATCGGGTTCACACAACCTCGACGCCCCCTACCTGGCGCGCCAAAGATGTCGGGGAAGCTGATCCACGAACACCTATGGGGCCGGCGGACCGGGCCCCTTTCGGTTCGGCGGGGGGCGGAGATCGCACGAAGAGCAGATCGAGGCGAAACACACGAGCGGTTTACCCAGCTTCGGAGCTCTCCGGAGAGATAATACTCCTACTGCTGCTTGTCTGATTGTATTGAGTTCTTGCTCGGGTGCGCTGAGTGCTACAGTACACACAAGCTGCTAGCGAGACCGAGCGTGAGTGTTTTCTGGTTTCGAACCCCCCTCTACGTTGCGCATGGGCCTCCTTTTATACGCACAAGGGGTCACCGACAGGTGGCAACGTAGACAAGGGTAAAAATGGAAAAAGAGGGGTGGTTGGTACAGCTACTCGTACAGTGCATCCTACCTAACCCTGACGGCAGGGGACAAAGGCATTACATGCCTGTCTGCGTCGCCCAAACAATGCAAAAAAGGACCGTCAGGGACGCCACCGCTGGCTGCACAGCCTCTCGCCACGCGCGCCTGGAAAGGCCCCCAGGGCGACACGTTGGTGGATGTGCTGGAGCGCGGGTACAGAGTGGTTGCCTGCCGCGGCAAGCGCCTTGCCGCAGCCGTTGTCTTGCCGCGCCCGGAAGCTTGTCGCTCACCGGGCCTTGCCCGGACGCGTGGCACGTCGCGGCAAGTTCCTTGAGATGCCTTGGTTGGCCTTTCCGGCAAGCTCCTCTTGCCGGGGCCTTGTCTCCTTGACTTGAATACTTTGTTCTTGAATGGCTCCAGAAAGAACCACAGAGGACCTTGGCGGTCACCCGGCAAGCCTTGCCGCGGGGTGCTGCCACTGCCCGTGCACAAGTTCGGGATACTAGGGTACCCCTACTCTAGTACACCGACACATGGCATTTTATGGTACAGAAGTAACAGTACTGAGCAGAGTTGTTGATAGGTATCTTCATGGGGGAACTCATAAGCAACACTCTAAATAGTGCTTGAGCTGTTACAGATGTTTTAAAGCTGACTATTAATGATAATCAACTTTAACTGCTACCGAAACAATGTGTGATATATGCTCAATGTCCCGTGTAATGGCAGAGAGATTGGAATTTAATAGAGAATATATATTGATAAGGAATAACTGATAAGGAATGACAACGTACTTGAAAAAGAAATCACCAGTTGACGGTATAGCCGACAAACCCGAAATTGCAATTTGATCAAAATCTCATGAAACATGAGGTCTAATATTGCACAATGTATAGCTGGTGGGTAACAGTTCCAGGTCTAGTAGGCTTAATATTATACATGACACAAAATTTGTTCGATGTAACTCTTACCATGAGCTTGTTGGCAACTCCCCTTAAGCTAGGACAAAATATAATGGGTGAAATTAAATTAAAGATTGGAAGCAGTTTTCAACGCCTTCAACATGTTGAGGCCTTGCACATCCTACAAAAATGGCAGATGCAAAATCAAAAAAATATCGCTATTTTTTCAGAAAATATTTAGTCAAGATCTGAAACACCCATGAAATTTTAACCAATAAGGCAAACATGGAAGTGGAAAGAGAAACTGAAAGTGCTAGTTATTGACTAGAGGGTGGGGTGGGGTGGGGGTGGGATAGGCGATTTTTATGAAAGGCTCTGAAAACAGACAATGTCTACGAAGGTAGCGGAAGCAATACAGGATCTAACAGCATTGATGGTTAAGATGAGCAGGCATGGCAGGTGTAGACCTCATACATGGATGCATGCATTGAAGATAAACACAAGAAGTATGAAGATAAATGAGCTAACAGATGAATGGCTTCAGAGAATATCTTCAAATACAGACAAAGAGAGAGGGTGGGACCAATGGCTTGGGGAAGACACTGATTTGTTTGACCGGTTTCAACAGTTGTGACAGTTGTACGTCTCAGAAGACCTTGTCTTCACCTTATTCCCCTTGAGCTAAGGTCACCTAGACCTCACCCAATCACTTAGGTAAGTCTTCAAGGTAGACTTCCAAACCTTTACAGACTTCGTTCATCGGCAATCCACAATGGCTCTTGGATGCTCAGAACAGGACGCCTAAGCGACTAGAAGATTAGAGTCTTCAAGTGTAATAAGTCTTCAGTTCACTCAGAACAAAATGTCTTCAGTGATGCTCAATCACTTTGGGCTTTGGGTGTTTTGGGTTTGTCCTTGTAAGGATTCTCTCTCAAAGGCTTCGGAGGAGGGTTGCTCTCAAACGACAAAAGCCGTGTACTTCTCTCAAAGGCAACCCGACATGATTTGTCCGAAATGACCCTGGATCATTGGGGAACTGACACATGTTCAACGGTCGGAATTTGAACCCACGCGACAGCTTGACTTGGGCTACAAGTAAAGCTGACTCATCCAACACAGGATAAAATTTTCTCTCATTTATCTTCGCTTGAAGACATAGGATTTTAGGTTGAGCATCACGTCAGATTCTGACTTCGCTTACCTCTACCCCACTTGACATTCAGTGGCTCCTATGACTCAAGAATTAAGAAAATGAAACTACCAAAAGACTATGTCTTCGTGCTTCATTGTCTCCAATGAATGTCTTCATGAACCATTATCTTCAATATGAATGTCTTCGTGAACCACCTTTGTCTTCAGTGTCTTCATACATTTTTAGGGGTCATCTTCGATGGGTAAACCGAATCAATAAGGACTTCTACCTGTGTTCTCCTGTGAATCTCACAGACACGTTAGTCCCACAACCAAGTTTGTCTTCAATACTCCAAAACCAACAAAGGGTGGCACTAGATGCACTTAAAATCTCCCCCTTTTTGGTGATTGATGACAAACTGGTTGAAGTTTTCAACGGGGATACAAATATGTGAAGTTAAGGTACAAGGTGTTTGGTTTCATGAAGTAGTAGGTGCTCCCTTTGAAGATGTGCATATATGTAATTTGCTTTCGAATGCAAATGTACATGGCAGATTTTGCTTTGTGGAGATCTCCCTCTTTTCATGAAGGCACAACATGTGCATCCAAAGATTACATTGAAAATAATGAAATGCACAATGGAATATGGGCGTCTGCGAAATGACTTAATGCGCATAAGATCAAAGTTAAGTAGCGGGCAACCAAAAACAACAACGAATGTAGCAGACGTCCATCAAGACTTGAAGTTTACAACCCCAATACCAAATGTTCGAAACGAGAGTTGCAAACTTAACAAAATACAACAAACCCGACTCAAAATTCTCGCTTGAAGACTATCAACCCATATGCTTCTCCCCCTTTTGTCATCGAATGAGCAAAAAGGTGTGAAGACATAGGGTGTCTAAGCGTTCCCGGACGGCGGTGGTGAAGATGTTGGTGCAGCCGGGTCGACGTTGGTGTTGGGCGGTGCAAAAGGGCCTGATGCAGTATCGCGATGCAGAGAAGTCATTGTTGGAGAAGTGGCATCATCTTCATCAACAAGCCGGGCATGAACAGTAGGTGCAGAAGAAGAATAGTCTGAGTCTTCAATAGACGACATAGCTCGCCACTTCTTTGTTGATGGGGGCTTGGAGCCAAACTTGAAGGTTTCCTTGAAGCCATCGGCAGCAAGGTCATCTTCAGAGCATAGGAGTGTGAGGCTCTTCCAAGCGCGGCGATTAGCTTCATGAGCAACAAAAGCATTTTTGGAGGAGAGGTTCCTGACGCGATTGATGTCACTTAGCAGACTCTGCATCTGACGCTTTTGCCATAAGTGATGCTTGTCCTGCTTTTGTTGAAGAGAGACAAGAAGCTCTCTGTCTGTCATCACCTTGGGGTGTTTTTGAGGCCTTTATGGAACTGTACTGGTAGTAGCTTCAGTATCAGCTTGACGTGGTTGCCTAATCTGACCAGCAAGACCAGAAGTGGAGGCCACATTAGGAAGGTGAATGCGCAGATTGGCTTGGTTACACAAGTCTTGGATTTTTGTCTTCTGAAGGATAAATGACTTCATGAGGAGCGTCAACTTCATGCAGACATTTTTGTCTTCTGAAGGATAAATGACTTCATGAGGAAGTATTTTAGGTTGTCCAAATCCTTCACCTCAAACTCATTGCTCAGACACCCCTTCAATCTCTTTATTTCCTCCTCATCATCTCCGATGATGATAATGTCATCCACATAAACTGCAAGAATGGTGATCTTTCGATTAGAGAGTGAGTGTCTGTAGAACACCGTGTGGTCACCATTACATTGACCATACCCCATAGCACGGACAACACGTCTGAACCTATCGAACCAAGCCCTCGGCGATTGCTTCAGTCCATACAAGGATTTCTTCAGCCTGCATACCTTCCCCGTGGTCTGTGAAGTACCAAAACCTGGTGGTATCTCCATGTACACTTCTTCCTGCAACTCATCATGCAAGAAGGCATTCTTGACATCTAATTGATGCAATTTCCACCCAAAGTTTGCAGCACAGGAAACCAATATCCTTACTGTGTTCATCTTTGCCACTGGAGCAAACGTCTCGTCATAGTCAATTCCATAAGTTTGACTATATCCTCTGGCAACCAATCTGGCCTTATACCATTCCACCTTCCCCTCAGGATTCTGCTTCACTGTATAGATCCACTTACAACTCACTGCTTTCTTTCCTGCCGGCAATGTGGTTAGCACCCACGTCTTGTTTTTCCTCAGTGCTTCCAACTCTTCTATCATTGCTTCACGCCACTTTGGATCTTGCTTTGCAGCCTTCCAATCCTTTGGGATTGACACGGTTTGAAGAGAGGCAACAAACACTCTATAGGAAGGAGACAAAGCCTTATAAGACACAAAATTTCCAATGTCATGATTATCAAAAACCTTCGGTGGTAAAGCTTTCTGTGCCGCTTCACGTGTCCCCTTTCGCAACGCAATAGGTAGCTCCACTGTGTCAGATGAGCCTGCACCACTGCCTTGCTGCTCCCCCTGCACTGACTGCTCCCCCTGCACTTGTTGCTCCCCCTCCTGCACAAGTGGCTGCCGCCGAGAATATACCAAAGTGTCAGATGAGTCATGCACTAGTGGCTCTCGTCGAGAGTACACTAGGGGGGTCTTCTGCCACCGATCTCGAACAGGGAGCTGGAGATTACCAATATGAATGGAACCCACTGTTGGTTGGACCTGTACCTGCACACCACCATCAGTGAGAGTACCAATCGGAATTGTACCAACAATTGGCTGGACTTGAACCTGCACATCATCATCAATGTTAGTGCCCACAGAATCCTCCTGAGTGTGAGATACAGCCTTCTCCCCCTCTTGACCATCCCGCACAGAGTGTAAATGGTCAAGCTCTTGAAACAACAACTTAGATCTGTTGGCTCACCATAGAATGGCTCAGACTCCCTGAAGGTTACATCCATACTGACAAACCTGCGTTTCTCTGAGGGACACCAACATTTATATCCCTGCTGACTAGAAGAATAGCCCAGAAAAATACACTTCACTGCTCGCGGATCAAGTTTTCCAACAGAAAGACGGTGATCTCGAACAAAACAAGTACTGCCAAACAACTTTGGGGGAACAACAAACTTAGTTTCTCCATATACTAGCTCACACGGAGATTTCATGCTTAGTATTCTTGATGGTGTCCGGTTGATCAAGTATGTGGCTGTCATAACTGCTTCACTCCACAAGAACTTGGGCACATTCATCGTAAACATCAATGACCGAGCAACCTCAAGAATATGTCGATTTTTCCTTTCTGCCACTCCATTCTGAGGAGGGGTGTCTGGGCATGAAGTTTGATGAAGAATACCTTGATCAGACAAGTAAGCCCCAAATGTGTTGTTCACATACTCTGTCCCATTGTCAGTCCTGATCACCTGCCCTGCACCTGAAACTGATTCTTCACCAAGGCATGGAAATTCTGAAAACAGCTAAACACCTCATCTTTGTGACGCGTCAAATAAATCCAAGTCATACGAGAATAGCAATCGATGAATGTAACAAAGTATTTCATTCCATTCATTGATACAACTGGGCTCTTCCATACATTCGAATGAATAAGCATAAAAGGAGATATGCTCCTAAGCCCCTTACTCACATATGAAGCTCGTGTGTGTTTGGCATATTCGCAAGCATCACATGTCAACTTGCCCTTGCCTATCCCACACATAACATCCGGAAAGATTCTACTCATCTTATCAAAAGATACATGGCCCATCCTACAGTGATGGATCATCGCCTCCTTCTCCTTGTCCTCCATGGTCGCAGCACACACCAAGTCCGTCTGCACCTCCTGGTCCATGTACCAGAGCCCTCTACGCCTGGTGCCAGTCCCAACCGTCTGACTCGTCTGTCGCTCTTGAATCACGCAACCGAATTTGTCAAGGATCACACGACAGTCAATTTGATCAATTAGAGCATTGAAAGAGACCAAATTGACAGGAAAAGCTGGCACATGTAAAACTGAGGATAGGGAGATGGTCGGAGTGCACTTGACTGTGCCAACCCCTATGACAGGCTGGTTTGTGCCATCAGCAGTTTGCATAGTGCCCGTGTGAGATGGAGGGTGCTTCTTGTAAGACTCAAACACGCAGGATTTACTAGCAACATGCTTAGATGCTCCAGAGTCAAGAACCCACTCTGGAGCGCACTCATTAGAAGCAAGAGATGCCTTTTTTGGATTACCTTCATCAGTGGAGGCCCAGAGAGCAAAGTCTCCATAGTCAGCATCATCTGCATCTTTGCCTTTTGACGTCCCAGTGTCTCCTGCCACTGTCATGTGAGCCCTCTGATCCCATGAGTGTCCTGTCATGTGAGCCCTCTGATCTCATGACTGTCCTGAGTAACCACCTCTGCCCATAGAAGCCTGACCCCTTGAGGTCCCTGAGTATCCACCTCTGCCTCTAGCACCCCTGCCTCTGCCAGTTCCCCCTCTGTTGTATCCTCTGCCTTTGTCACGAGTTGGACATGCCCACTTCCAGTGACCTATCTCCCCACAGATATGACATTTGTTGGGATTGCTCCACTCCATGCGCTTAGTGACTGCACATGTCGAAGCCGGCACAGCCTTCATGTCTGCATGCTCAAGAGATAGCCGCACCTCCTCTTGAGACATTGCAGCAATAGCCTCCTCAATAGAGGGCAGAAGAGGTTGGTGCAACAGGGATGCCCTCCTGCCATGAAAGCAACCTCTAAGACCCTCCAACAGTTTCAGCACACGCCTGCGTGCAATCCACTTGCGCCCTGACTCGATGCAAGCCGTATCATAGAGTTCCAGAGGGTCGCAGTTATCCTGCTCTGCCCACAGAGCCTGCAGCTCTGCCACATATGCCATCACTGACATGTCATCACCTTGATGCAGCCGACTAATCTTCCCCTCAATCTAAGCAATTAGCATGACATTGCCCTTGCCTGAATACAAAGTGGACAGAGTCGTCCATATCGCAGCGGATGTGGATAGCCCCTCCATAGAGCGTCCAATGGGGGGCACCACCGAGTTCAACAACCAGCCAATGAGCACAGAGTTTATGACCTTCCATCTCTTTCCCTCCACAGTAGTCTTGTCTCCTGGTTCAGCAACAACACCCAACAGGTGCCCATCAAGCTCCTTCTGTTCCACAGCCAGCAACGCCCTCCGGGACCAACTCAGATAATTGGTAGTCCCCTCTAACTTCATGTCCATGGGCGACAGTTCGATCTTCTGAGCCACTTCCTGTCGAGGAACGATGGCCCCAGATTTCGACTCCTCGAGGATCTTAGCTAGCTTCTCGAAAGCCTTAGCAAGGCCTGTTGGCTCACTCATCTTCGGACACAGCCTCTACACACCCAACAACAACAGCAGCAAGCACAGCCGCACACAGTCCTCTGCAGAATCAGCAGCAATAGTCCTCTGCACATACACAGCAAGGCTCTCTGATCTTTCTCCCCCTCTGCCCACAGCCGCAAAACAGCAGAAACAGCAGCCCACAGCTCGACTTCTCTTTCCTTTCACGAAGCAACAGCAGCAGACCAAGACGAACCCAGCAGCAACACTTCTCCACTCAATCTCTCCCCTGCCACTCTCCGCACACGCATCAGCAACAATCAGCAGCACCTTCCTCTCTTCAATCCCAGCAGCCAGGACACAACGGCAACGAGCAGAGCCATGCGGACTCGCTCTCTCCCTCCGCGCGAACGACAGCAGCACGCCTCTCCTGCTCTGCACGCTCGCCGCTCCTCCGTCTCTTCTCCTCCACAACCGCACGCCTCCACGCGCACATCCGCCGTCGATTTCCCGCTGGCCCGCGCGCAGCCGCCATGCACTCGCCGCCATGACGCTCAGCTGCACGCGTGCGCTCGCACACAGCCACGTCCGCCCAGATGCGCCGTCGGCCGGCGACTAGGCCACCGTCGCCATCATCCCTAGCACCTCGCCTGCGTCTGATACCATGTTGAGTCGCAGGCTCACCCTGTTTGTGGCTGTGTCGTATGTGTGTGGTGGCTCAGCTGAGAACGGGAGGACTGGATGCCTCCTTCTAGGTCAGCACCTCCTCATGGGCTTGGGCCCTAAGTGAAAAGGCTTGATGGGCTTGGGCCCATACCGGTTCAACAGAAGCCCTTTTGTCGGAAAGTAAATAGCGACTCTTCCAGGTCTTGGGGCCGTTCGATGCGCGATCCACGGCGACGGTTACACCATAATCCAGCGAAGTGGTACGGTTGAAGAGGAGACCTTGGATCCGAGATGGACGGCTCAGCTGTCTTCGCGCGCTCGCCTTGACCATTCAAATTAACTGAACTCTGCTGTCAGGTGTTGTCAAGTTACAGAGATAGCGTTGGGTCCAGACACCAATCTGGCCGACAAGTTGAGAGGCCATCCAGGAGTAACAAGTGCCCCACTCGTGACAATGAATCTAAGGCACTATTGTCCACCCCTGATTTGTATTTGAAACTGAACTGCAGCCCCACAAGTTTTGCCTGTTTTTGCGCTGAAGATCTGAACCCAACTGTTGTTCAGTCAGACTTCACAGGTTCTTATGATATGTATAGATGACAAACGGCCCTCTTTGTAAATATTGCCTCCACTTATCGACAACCATAATTAGTGCAAGAAATTCCTTCTCGTAGATGGATAATTTCTGATTCATAAATCCTAATGCTTTGCTCATATGAGCAATGGGGTGCTCATTCTGCATCAGCACAGCACCCACCCATGACCCCTATTGCGCAAGCATCTGTTTCAATGGCAAATGGCAGCTTGAAATTTGGCAAGGCCAAAGACTGGGGTACGAGTCATCACTTGTTTTAAGAGCTCAAATGCTGATGTAGCATGTTCAGACCAGACAAACCCCTTCTTAGTCAGCAGTTGTGTCAGGGGTTTCGTGATGATACCATAATTCCGAACAAACTTGCGATAGTACCCTGTTAATCCGAGAAACCCTCGCAATTCTGTAGCATTGGTGGGCACGGGCCATTTCTTCAGCTGTTTTTTCTGGATCCGTAGCCACCCCAGTGTCTGAAATAATATGGCCAAGATAGTGAATGTTGCTTTGCCGAAGGAGTACTTGGACAGTTTTGCAAAGAACTTGTTTGCATGGAGCTGCTCGAGCACAAGGCGTAGGTGTTCCAGATGAGCTTCCCATGATGCATTGTACACCAGGATGTCGTCCAAGAACACTATCACAATTTGTGAAGGAAAAGAGCAAAGACTGAGTTCATGACGCACTGGAACGTCGCTGGTGCATTCGTAAGACCGAAGTGCATCGCATGGAACTGAAAATGCACGTGGTGTGTTTTGAAAGCCGTCTCTGGTTCATCTCTAGGGCGCATTCAAATCTGATGATAGCCTGCACGAAGATCTAGCTTTGAAAAGAACCTTGTGCCTGCGAGCTCATCGAGTAATTCGTCCACCATCAGAGGGGTACACATCTCCATTAGAGAAGGGGTTGGTGAAAGGGGTTTGTGACGATTCACCAACCCTAGTATGCAGTGTATTGTACTCTTTATGTAGGTGAACACACTAGGTGCCTGTGTGCCACATTTATACATCTCGTCCGTACACACAAGCACACATCTTCTACCCCGTCGCTTCAGGTATGCATCTTTCCTCTGTGCGGCAGCTATGTCTCTATCGTTGTCGTCACATGGACAGCCGTGGCAACAGAGGAGAGCTGCAGCGGGGTCTAGCCTGTAATTCCATTTTTTGGGTTCACTTGAGATCGACGAATCGGAAGGAAACTTGAGATCGATTAGAGTTCGGTGAATCGGACATCAATTTCCGATCAAACCGAGCGAATTCGTACTCCGATCTAGATCTGGGAGCATAGCGAACATAAAACTAGTTAAAGAAGACACACATTGCTTAAACAAATGGAATGAATAGTTTGCTAACTGGGGCCATAGCCAACATAAAACTATCCTAACAACATTTTCTTGTTTTGCACTTCCTTCCGTAAATAGATGATGTGTAGGACATGGGCGCAGTCTCCACCATGCAACGTGGACCATTAATTTCCGAACAAGTATATCAGTAGAAGTAATATGAATACAACCTCCGTCCCAAATTATAAGACATAAGTGTCTTATTTATGTCTTATAATTTGGGACCGATGAGCATTATATTATGGAACTACTCTTATGTATAAACTTAACCTAATCTTTATCTTATGTATGATGAGTCAAGTTTAGAAACATATGAATTTGATGGACAGATGTAGTTTTTGTTAGTCATTCACATTTTATGATAATGTGTAGTACTAACGTATTTGGCTTCTGAGCAGAGTTCCAAGAATGTTTTGGAAGGCAACTTGAAGACTTTGGTTCCATTATTTTAGAATCACGTGGACGACAGGTGCTTGTAAAGCTGCACACTTGGTGTAAAGAGGTGTCTGAAAAACTGTGAGGGAGGTAGTTGTTCGGGGCGTCATATATAACCATATTTCAGAATGGTTAGGTGGATGCTCAGTATGCTACCAATACATTGTAGCGACACCAGCAATTGTACTTCTGTAGCATGCCAAAATAGTAAATAAGAACATAGCAACTTTGTTCTCTTGGAAACCTACCCTCGAGCGCTCGCGCTGCTCCCAAGGGTGGCGGCGGGGGCTATCTGGACCCGCCAGGGCCGGTGCGTGTGGATGGTGCTCTGTTCTGGATGGTGCTCTTCTACTACTCTGTCTGCGGGGGCTATCTGGACCTGCTAGGAGGTGAGGAGCTCCAGCTCCACATTTGAGGGCGGGGGATGTTTGGGGTGCTATCAGGTGTGCAGTACTCCTGACGTAGGTCCTGCTCATTATGGGTGATGACAATACTCGCGGGTGTTGTTTCCTTCTTGGAGGCCTCATCGAGGAGATTCGGCCCCTCTCCCATCCCCGAGCTTTACTCTCCGGGTGAAAACCAATATCTGCCTCGTCGGATCGGCGACTACAGCACCCTTGGCGTTGTTTCTGCAATGGAAGCATTGTTCTTTTGGAGTTTTGACCACTTGGCAGGAGCACCTAGACTGGTGAAGTGGCTGGTCGGAAGCTGGCGGTGCCGAGGTGGGGGTGGTGTCTGCGGTGGCGTGTCCATTTGGGGCTGAGTGTTGGCCGTCAGTGTTGGGCAGTTGGAGCACACGTGACATGCATTGCAGCATCAAGCAAGTCTTGTTGGAGCGGCACATGTTTGCTCCTCTTTCATCGGATATGGCTTCTCTCTCCGGTGTCGACGAGGTCACAAAACATACTTGTGGTAGTCCTGCCCGATGCAACAAGTGGTGCTCTTTGGTAAAGTCGAGGCGAAGTCGAAGTCGCCCGGCTGTGAGTATGGTTGCTGATGTATGATGACACCCCTTTATCGGCAATGTGATTTTATGTTTGTGTTGTGGCGTTCTTTTATGTCCTGTTGTGCTTGTGTGGTCCTTGTGCAGGTTTTCACCCGGTTTCACTTCTATAAACCGAGTAGACTGTTGAAGTAGAAATCGAGAGAGAGAATCGAGAGAGATGTAAATGAAAAGTGTATCCTTATTTCATCAGATCGGTTACATATATAGCATGTGAAAGGGTGCCTCTTGGGACGTGACTGTTGGTGAAGACAACCCTTACAGGCGCAACCGACGTGCGGTTGCCGGGAAGGAGTGGGGATTAACCTTAACTAACGTTTAGTTAATTAATCTTAACACTTCACCCTAATCACCACCTGACAATGCATAATCATCATCTTGATTATAGGCTCCTTCAAAAACCTTGTGGGAAAAATATGAGGAGATAGGTGTTTGATATGTTGCTAAAACTCCTTCAAACCCAGTGGGAAAATAAGGAGAAAACGATGTAACATATAATGGTTATTGTCTCTTTTAACTCAATACGAGAAAACTCAGAGTTTAGAACACAATAAATATGTCACTTATACTTTCTTGAAAAAGCCTCGGTGGGGAAAATAGAAAATATGACATATGGTCTTGTGTTGATATTAGTTCATTAAAAACCTTTATGAGAACCTATAAAGTAAACTCATGAAGGGGAAAAAGTATAATATGATGCTTTTAACAGGAACACTTCAGGAAGATACTCCCCCTGATTCTTGCATATTCCGAAGTCTGTCATATACCAATTCCATGAACACATTTCTAGAACATAGAAGTTGGTAGAGACCTGGTGAACAAATCAGTAGCATGGTTTGATTTCCAAGATATGCAATATAGTGATATTCCTTATTATTAACCTGTTTGCATCCGGTCAACACAAGAACATTATCGTTGAGATAATGGTTGGTGGATGTAGCCATGAGGTCTGTTTCGAAGACTCTTCACGAGAGGGCTACCACACCTAGTAGGAACACTAAGCTTGTTTATGATTTGACATAGTGGGGATCTGATCGATATATCTAATGATATCGGTGCTCACATTTCTGTGAAACTGAAAAACCAGGATAAGATGTTTGATGCCTTGGAGATATCGAAAGATATTCTTGAGTACCAACCAATTGTGTTCGATGGATCCAATGGCATTATGGAATGTTGAGTCCCAATATCTCATTTCCATCATCTCTTGGTATAAATAGATCTTTCTCTACGTTTAGAGAATGAACTACTATAAGAGTTATGGATGGATAAGATTTGTCCATAATGAATTTCTTCAATATATTATGAATATAGACAACATAGTATACCATAATGTATGAATGAAGGTGCTCAATTTGTAGTAACGAGCGGTATTTTGGTTTACCAAATCCTTCATTTTAAACTCCGTCATTTAGATGATTACATATGTCATCATTGTAGACACATGAACATGGATAATCATCGTTGTAGGAGTAATCCTTGTGTATAAGGATCTTACTATGTCAGTTGTACCATATGTACCGGCAACAATAAATCATATGGTGACTTACTGATTTTACACAATGTATGTTGCATTTTGTATTTCGATTCAGAATTGAGATTCCATCGGGAATCAATCATATATGTCTGAATCTAGTGATCCGCATGGATATGTAATCACTACTCTATCAACTGCAGAGATAGATGATTTTGTACTGCCAATGATATAAGTTATCGGAAATTCCACCTCTGGAGAATAGTTGGGTGTTTGCATGAACCCTTGTGCCACAATACTTGCTCTATGTTTCACCACCTCATTGTTCTCATTCTGTTTCCAAAAGAAAACTGGTGTAGGTATTGCTTATGAATACCTTCCAATTATTGAGCAAGATCATTTCTACCTAGATTATACCCTTTGCTTGAGTTCAGTCCGAGTGTTGTTCACACTTTGTCATGGCCATGGTCTTTGGATCTGAATCATTTGAAAGGTTTTTGCAATATAGTTGAGAAATGTATGTCGACAATTGTCGACTTCCAGTTATATGTTTCTTCAGAATCTATATATCAATATAGAGTTGATGAAATATCGTTACCCATGGTGATTGCTCGCGATATCCCAATGCGATTGAGTCGGGTATTCCGATGTCCCAGTCATTGTGTGCACTATGACCGGGTTGGTGGAGGTTTCCCATCCAGTGGGTATACTACCCATTAGGTGTCTGTCAACGTGACGTTGACTTGTATTTGCTGATTCAGAGGCCCCGATATCCTTGCTTGCGAGAAGTTGAATCCTGATGTACTTTTGCCATACATCTCCCCTGTTACATTCAACGGGGAGTGGAGTGGTTTTTGTTGGTACCTCCACTCTTTCAGGTGTACTTTTGCAAGATTTTAGGATTGGATGACACATTTATAGTCAGTAAATGAATCTGGTAGGTTATCTGCAATGTGATGCAAATCTTTTGAACGCATGGTTCATATCTTTGAGTACATGGATTTGAGGCAGAAATGTGTAGCACGTTCCACTAATTTCTTGGCATTCTTTATAGTATTTGAAATCTCCCCCTAATGCCTGGAAATGTTCCTCACTGAATCAACATACTAGCCTTGAATAACTCCCCATGTGAGGGGCTTGAGGTATTGACGGTAATACAGTTATTCCTCACATAGATCCCAACTATATGTTGAGGGGCCTATGATGTATGCCGGGTGGTGATATCGGTATGCAACCGAATTACTGCAGATGAGAAATACTTTGTATATTTCCACGTATCAAAGATAGAGGGGAATAATATTATGCAGTTCAGTCATGAGCGTGTAAAACTTCATGACTCCAACGTAAAGTTGGTAAGTTGCAATTCCAAAGTAAAGATAATGCCATGAGCTTAACTCTTTCGATAAAGAATTCTACCAAACCATTTTGAGTCTAGACATTACGACAAATTGCTAAACTTCAATCCGAGGACCATAGAGAAGGCACTCAAGAAGAATTCTACAATGTTATCCATTCGATTTGCTTGAAATCGATGTTAGGATAATGAGTCAATGGATTCGTGTGGATAAACCACACTTGAGACCATCGTATAGATGTGTCTTTTAGAACCATGGAACACCTGAATATCTAGTCAATGGATGGGAAGAACCACTTACCTCAACTTGATGCATTCAAGGAGTCTGAGTGGTTCAGTGTAGACTTTAAGATGCATGAGCCTCAAAATGAGCTTCCCTGTGTCACTTGTAGTGCACACAAAATCCAAATATCGTTAGAATTTAGCATCATAATAATCATAAACTATTGGAATTGCTGATAGTGCTGGTTTCAACCTAGTGTCTCGATGACCAAGGCGAGTATGCCAAGTTTGTCATGTACAAGACATTTTGGAAAACTATCTTGGGTGCAACATGTGCTACGGGATTTGTAGTATGTGTAGTACAATCTAGATGATACATAGAGAATGTGCTTGCCATATCCGTTGCATATGGTAAAGAGAATGTATTCCTCTTTCTTGTCAACATAAGATTCGCTATGGAAACTATTTTGACGGATATCTCTATAGCTTAGTAGGGTAGGAGTTAAACTTGGGAAGCAATAAAGCATGCCGACGTTACTCGAGTACCCATAGGGATAGTAAATATGACTCGAGTTGAGCCAACAAATACCTCATCGCGTCTAGCGACTTTAAAATATCTCCTTTCTCTCAATGAGAGTGGAAACATTGGACGTCCCTGAGTACAAAGATTGTGGTTCATATGTCCATAAAGCACATATCATCTTTCATCGGATTGACCCCGTAGAAATCTATATATAGACATGTATTTGTACCAAAATGCTGAGACAATATGTTGTGATATACAATATATGATGACAACAATATTCATGTTATTGTTACAACATCATGAATGGACATAAATTATATTGACCACTCAGGGGACTGGGAGACTATTCATAGTCTCCAAACATGTCGGTTGAGGCATATTCAACAACACGTTCTCCGTGCCCATAGGATCCCGTCATCACTGGTGATGTCGGGTTGAAGGTTGAAGTGAGCTTCAAACCGTTGCCCTTGAGTTCATTGTATCCCAGGAATTGCTAATGCAGAATAACCAGATGCTGAGATCTGAACTGATGCCTTATGATATATAAGACACCGTTTTTTTGTTAGCGGTGTGATCCTGACTAGAGTTGAATCCTGGATTGCACACTTTATCCCACGAGTGACAAGAGAGATCATGATGTCCATGGCCCAGATAGGGCAGTGGTGGCCATTAAGGGCTAGTGCCTCAAATTCTATAGCCATATGTTACCGCTATGGGTAAACCAGAGATAATCAAGACCATCATGGTTGATGTTGTAATGAACTTAGCAAAATCAATGGGTATTTCAAGAAGTTATCTTGAAGCCATTAGTGTGAATCTCAAATTGCTAAATATGACACCTTGAAGATAATCTCCAAAAATGGAGTAGATCTCGCAACACTAGAGAGTATAATCTGGTGAAATCAATAGATACTCACTCGTAATGCCTTATGTCATGACTTAGTAAAATGTGTGGGAGAACACTTTGTAAAGCAATCATAATATCGAAATGACAAAATGTAAGCTTTAATAGTAATGGTGGTAATCTACAAGCAGTAGATCTACACACTACCTTGTGATCCCAAGCATCAATTTGAAGAAATCACTTTGAAGAAATCTCAATTGCAAATAGACGTATTAATCTCGACGTGTAGCGAACATGGATATACATACATTCTGAAATACATCATACTCAAACGAAATACACTACTATTGTAATGAATAGTAATGATGTTGTAAACTTGATATTTAAGTGAAAACTTGAATTGTATAGACCTCAAATTAAATGAGATGGTGTTGTATCAAGTTGCAAGATAATTCAGCAAAGTGAATTAATATTTTGTGGGAGAAAATTAATCTCAATCTCAATGAGCTTGTTTTGCGAGAGAAGAAAATTCTCAATCGCAAATCAGTTTTCTAGAGGTACTGAATTTATGTTTGCAAGAGATAAATATCTCAGTTGCAAATAATATATGTAATTAATCTCGACCTGTGTTTAACATGGAAATATATTATAGCACATACTGGAATACAAGGTACTCTACAGAAATCGGAATTCAAGACAAATAATGTAATTAACAGGCTAAAACATGCGAATACTAATAAATAGTATTAATATTAATAAAACTGAGAGAAAAAGAAGAAGAAAAATCCTGCTCGGGCCGGTCCACAGCCGAGAGCGCCTAGGCCTGGGCCACCACGGCCTTTGGCTGGCCCAGTCCAGCAACCACCGCATAAGTGGAGGGAGGGGATGGAGCGGTTACTGGATAAGGTCAGAGACCTCCCCACACCCCGATCCCCACACCCACCCAGCGCAGCCGTCGGGAGGAGTGGCCGCCACTGCCTGCCCTTGCATCTCCGGGGATCACCGGCACAGCACCGACGAGGTCTCCTTCCCAAGAGGAGACGACGACGATAGCGCCCCCATGGGGTCCCTGCGGCGGAGAATGGGGAGTGCGTCCACGGCCACGCGTGAGCGCAGGTGGCGAGGCCATGTCGCGAGCGGTGGCTGGGCGAAGCGGACGGGCTGGCACGACCATGTGACGACCTGGCGCTGCCAGCCACGGGCGGCCACGGCCTGGCGCTGTCGGTCACGGCGCGAGCCAGGCCACCGGAGGTGGAGGGGGTGGAGGCGGAGACCCGGGGGGCGGAGCAGGCGCGACTGCGGCACCATGCGTTGCAGGAGCGCTTGGGCCGGCCACCAGCCAGGGGTCAAACCCCACCGGCGTATGGCCACGGGCACGAGGAGCACCGCGGTGAGCGCATCCGGCGGCGCGGCGGCCGCGTCCAAAGGCGTGGTGACCTCCACGCGCGCCCCTCCCAACGCCATCGTGGCCGCGTCCAACGACATCCGGTCGAAGCGGCGGATGGCCTGCATCCGGCAACGGAAACGCCGGAGTCCACCCACTCCATGGCGGCGACGAGTGGTGAGGCGGTAGCCGTGACCGTCCTCACGGATGAGGCGAAGGAAAAAGGAGACGAGGCCTGGCATCTCACCGGCGGCGAGTCCTCCTTTCCTTCTCACTTTCTCTGTTTTCTTTTGCTCTACTCTGGTAGGCAAGTGCTGATAACATGTTGAAGTAGAAATCGAGAGAGAGAATCGAAAGAGATGTAAATGAATCAAGTGTATCCTTATTGCATCAGATTGGTTACATATATAACATGTGAATGCCTCCTGGAACGTGACTGTTGGTGAACACAACCCTTCAGGAGCAACCGACGTGCGGTTGCCAAACGGGAAGGAGCGGGGACTAACCTTAATTAACCTTTAGTTAATTAATCTTAACACAAACATGGGCTTCTTCTGAATGGGCTTATGGAATTTTAGCAGTATCTTGTATATTTGATGCTGAAGAGAGAAGTCTCATGTGTTCTCCGTATATGTCAGTGTGCACCCGGTTAACCTGAGGTTCGTTCTGGTTGGAAGGTTCTCTGCATCGGTCAAGTATCTTTTCTAATGGAGTAAATTGCAAAAAACACCAACACTCCAGGCAAGGTTTGCAGGAACCACACATTTACGGAATTGTGCCAAAAAGCACAATTTTTTTTCATAACTTTTTTCAAAAAACACTAGTTGGCGGCTTTGATCGTTTTGATGACGATTATGACATGTGGGTCCCGGAAATGATGATGTGGCGTAACGGTTCGCAGGTGACGCCGTTAAACCGGGGATTTTACACAGACGCCCTTCTTCAAAAACTTAAAAAGCAATCAGCCCCTTCCTCCTCGCGTCTTCTCTCCGGCCCCCTTCCCCACGGGAGCAGCAGCTGCCGCGGGCGCCGGAGCACCGGCAGCAGCAACAGCTTTTGCAGGGGCGAAGCTGCTGGGGGAGCGTGACATCGGAGCAGCAGCCGTGGTGGCCGCACACGGGCGTGGGCATCAGCCGCGGTGGCCGCGGATGGGCGCGAGCAGCAGCCCTGGCGGCCGCGAGCTGCAGCCGCGCCGGCCGCGGCCAGTCGGCCATGCTGCAGGGCGGGGGGCGATGGAGGTCGATCCGGTGGCGGCCAGCTGGGGCAAGGGCGGCGGCGGGCAGCGTGCCCGCGAGCTCGGACCCGGGCTTCCGGTGCCCGTGCGTGCTGGCACCTTGAGGGGCTCGACGTCGGCCTCCTGCTGCAGACGCCGGGACGTGCTTGAAGGCTGCAGCGAGCGGACCAGAGAAGACGCACCACGAGCCCGTGCGCGTGCTCGGACAAGGCGAGGTAGCATGGAACGGCGAGTTGAGAAACAACGACGACCACCGGGGCTCGGAGCTTGTCGGCGAGGGTGCAGGAGGACGCGGAGCTTGACGCTGGGATGTCCAGGAGGTCGGCGTTGACGCTGCGGACCAGACGGTGTCTAGGATGAGGGCCGAAGGAGTCTGCCGGTGGCTAATTTGATGATGGTGCGCCATGACCGAGGTTGGAGAGCAAGGTTGCTGCCGATGGCTATGGCGTGTCCCTGGCTCAGTCAATGAAGCAGGAGTGAGAGGGAGACAGGGCGAGGCGGATGCACATGATGCTGAAGCTCGTGGTTGTCTCCAGCCACGTCAACGACAAGCGGCGGCCATGGCGGTGCTCGGTTTGGTCCGATGTTCCTGATCCAGAGGTGTACGACCCGAGGCCAGCGACGGAGGCAAGGTCCGGCCGTCCTATGTGCAGGCGTGTTTTTTTAGTTTGACCACAGGTGTTTTCTTTTTGAAGAAGTGAGGGAGTTTTTGGTAAAAAGTATCTCTAACGACCTCCAGCATCATCAGTTACGCCATGTCATCATTTTCGGGACCCACCTGTCATAATTGTCATCAAAACGACCAAAACTGCCAACTAGTGTTTTTTGCAAAAAAATATGAAAAAATTAGTGCTTTTTGGCATAATTCCGTAAATGTGTGGTTTCTGCAAACCTTGTATGAAGTGTTGATATTTTTTGCAATTCACACTTCCTAATGTTAAATACCACATCCACTCACAGAACGAGTTGCAGAACGAGCAGTCTCGTTATTCCAGCCAAAAAAAAGGAGCCCTCCGTCGATGAATGCATGTGTTTGCCATTTGCCAACCAGTTTGGCCCCTTCTCGGCGCGCATGCAAATCATGATTTCTTTTTTGAAAAAAGAACAAATTGGTTGCATTCATAAGAATACACATGTGAGCATAGTGTTAGATTAAGAAAAAGACGCTCCGGAAAATGCACCGGTGACGGCCATGGTGACCGCTGTAGCTCCGGCGGCGTGAATTTTCCGAGATGGCGGCGGTGCCGGCCTCGGGTTCCCCTGGGGCCCTTGTGAGGAGCGGCTGGATCTGGCGCCTCTTCCATGTGGAGTGGTGCAGAGGGGGGGGGGCGGGGGGGGGGGGGATCCTCTACTGCGCGCTCGACCCAGAGCGGTGCTTGCGGCGATTGCGGGATGGTGGGATTTATGGAAGGGGATCAAAACGAGAAAGTGATCCCAAAGAAGAAGCTCTTGCTATCCAATTTGACGGCCGGGGAGGATCTCATCTGCAGATCTGTGAGTTATGAAGATTGAAAGAGGGAAGTTTCTATCAATTTCATCTCCAATTCGAATAGGGCATCATTTACTGGCAAGGAAAAGTTTGGGGGCATTAATTCAAGAGTTATTAGCATTGGTTTGAGGGTGGATTTTGAGAAATGGGATCAATATTTCTATGGTGGAGAGGAAACTTGTGTTCATCATTTTGTTTTGGATGGTGCTCTTTCTTCTACTCCTTTGTTCGTTCCATTGTTTTTTTCCCAAGTCCTAATGGTGAGCATTAATGAGGCTGGGAAGGGAAAGGAGGGTCAGGGTGAGGTGGGCGAATTGCCTCTTAGAGCATCTCCCCTCGCCCCCCCAATAACCCCCTGAAGCCCCCTTTTTATCGCCAACACGAAAAAATCGGCCCAGTCGTGCCCCCAGAAGCCCATTTTTCGCCGGTTAGGGTCGGCGGCGGACCCAGGCCGAACCCGGCGCGCTGGGGGGCGCCCGGGGCGCCGGAGGAAACAATTTTGGTGAAATCATGTGGACCCGCCGAGTCAGCGACTGGGCACTTTCATCGTCCTCATCGCCTCGGTTTCCCACGGGAATCAATGCAAAGGCTGCCGCCGGCCAGCCTTCCATTGATTCCTCATGGGCGGCGCAGTGAAGGCACGCCGACGCGCATCCCGCCCCCTCCCACCATGCATACACACGACTGCCGCCTACTCGCCGCCCACCCGCCACTATAAAAGCCGCCCCTCCCTCGCTGTTGGCCGCATACTCCACCACAACCCTTCTCCCCCTCTCGCCGGTGACGCCCCTCTCACCCTCTCGCCGCTGACGCCCCTCTCCCATATCTCCCCGTCTCAAAACTGCGACCATGGCAGAGTGCTACCCCGGCGACGGAGCGGTGACCAATGGCTTCGACCGCCGCCACCTGCACGAGGCGGAAGCCCGCCTCCTCTACAAGGTGCACTACCCGACGCTGCCAAACATGTGGGTGTCGGGCTCGTGGAGGCTTAGCGCCGCAGAGCCCCGGTGCCACCGCCGCCCTCCGGTGTTGAACTGGGCAACGAGATCGCGTGCATCAGGTCGTCGCTGCCGGAGCACGCACGACATCAGCCGAGGTATGCCCTCGACGACCACAACCTGTGGATGGCGTAGTTCGATCGTCGCCACGCTGAACAGCTAGCTGCCACGAACGGCCCGAACCCCGTGGCCGCCTCAACTCCGAGGAGCGGTGCCAATGGTGGGGTGTCCCGGGCACACGCTCGAAGCCGTCCTCGAGCACATCGAGGTCGGCAGGTTGCCGCGGTTGGAGTACCCGGTGCCCCCACCTTCTCTCGCCGCCACGACAGTTCCTGGATACCGAGGCAAATGGAGACAACATCGTCGTCCTTGTCGGGCTCCCGTTCCTCCGGGTCGCCGACGCTCCTCCCCGTCAAGCCGGAGCCACAGGAGACGCTGCTCGGGCGGCGCACCCGTGGCGGCGCCCTCATCATCAACGAGGGCGGCGTCCCTTCTCGCCCTCCTCCCGCCTCGTCAAGCCGGAGACTGAGCCGACGCTCCTTCCCATGAAGAAGGAGCACAAGGCCATGGCCGCCAATGAGGAGAGTGGCCTCAAATGGGTGTGGGATGACTACTTTCGGCAGGAGATGGAGAAGTTTGCCGGATGGGACACCGAACACACACTTCTCAGGGTTGAGCTTGAGGTTGATCTTGCGCAAATATGCAAATGTTTCTTCCAGATCTTGCACGAGTGTTGCTTTGTCCTTGGTTTTGACCACTATGTCATCCATATAAGCTTCCACATTTCTATGTAGCCGGGGCTCAAAACCAATTTGGACTACTCGGGCAAACGTTGAACCAGCGCTTTTCAACCCGAAAGGCATTCGTATAAAACAATATGTACCACATGGGGTGATAAACGCGGTCTTCTCTTCATCTTCCTTGGTCATGAAGATTTGGTGGTACCCTGAGTAGGCGTCGAGGAACGACAACAAGTCGCACCCGGCAGTGGAGTCCACTATCTGGTCAATGCGCAGCAATGGGAAAGGATCCTTTGGACAGGCTTTATTGATATCTGTGTAATCAATGCACAACCTCCATTTCCCATTTGCCTTGCGCACCACCACTGGATTGGCCAACCATGTCAGGTGGAGCACTCCTCTGACCAAGCCTGCCGCTTCTAACTTCCTAATCTCTTCAATGATGAACTCTTGCCGCTCCAAAGCTTGCTTCCTGACCTTCTGCTTGACAGGCCGCGCATGAGGACAACCAACAAGGTGGTGCTCAATCACCTCCCTGGGAACGCCGGGGATGTCAGATGCTTGCCATACAAACACATCGACATTCCCCCACAGGAAGGTGACGAGAGCGCTTTCCTATTTGCTGGGTGGAGCTTATGGTAAAAGCTTCGCCCGCGCTGTCCTCCTTGACGGGCACCTTCTTGGTTTCTGGTGGTGCTGCCTTGGATTTCTTGCTCTTGCTGGTGGAGCTCTCTGGCACGTCCTCATCGGGAACACAACACTCCGAGGAGGCGCGTTTGCCGGAGTGGGTGCAAGAGGCCTTGCCGGGGCCAGAAGTCTTGCCAGTGGTTGAGGTCTTGCCGACGACTGAGGCCTTGCCGGTCTTCTTCCCCTCAGGAGCTCCAGTGGCAGGAGCAAGTGCTTTGGCGGCACGTGCTACAACTGCCTCCCTGTAGAGTTGGTCAGCATAGATGAGCTCATCTTTCTTGTCGCAGCCGACAATGATGATGCTCATTGGTCCGGGCATCTTCAGTGTGTTGTAGGCGTAGTGTGACGCTGCCACAAAATTGGCCAGTGCGGGACGACCAAGGATCCCGTTATACGGCAACAGGATTTCGGCGACATAAAAAATGATCTTCTCTGTCATGTAGTTCAGGTCATCACCAAACGTGACTGGTTGTGTGATCTTCCCCTTAGGCTGGCTTCTCCCCGGATTGATCCTTTGAAACGTGCCCGTTTCTTCGAGATCTCCATCAGGGATTTGCAATCTCTTGATCGCCTTGGGCGAGATCAAGTTCAAACCAGCCCCACCGCCCACTAACATTTTTGTCACTTTGAGGTTGTGAATTGTTGGTGAAACCAACAATGGCAAGCACCCAACCGCAATTGTGCAATCAGGGTGATCCTCGGCGTAAAAATGATAGGTGTGTTGGACCATTTCAGTGGCTTCTGGGCATCGATCGTCGGCTCCGTCGCATTAATCTCGCACGCCCACTATTTAAGTTGGCGATGAGAAGAATGCAGCGAGGCGCCTCCATCAATGAACATGACTTTCGTGGCCTTCTGAAACTCGTGCTTGCTGGACTCATCGTCATTGTCATGATCATCATCTCCCTTTTTCTTGTTGCGGCCTCGAGCAGGACTCTCTTGTTGCTTGTCCTTGCTGCGGCGACCCCCTTGGCCGTCACGCTTCTTGCCGTATCCCTCAGCACCATCCTGGCCCTTCTCTTTGTCTCGTCTTTCGTACTCAGCCCTCTGCCTCTCCATAAGCCGCTCAACTTGCCGACAGTTTTGGAGGTCATGGCCTTTGGTGCGATGGATCTTGCAATATTGCTTTTCGGAACCCTCCGGCTTGTCGGCAGACGCCAAGGCCTAGCAGGCGTCGCACCCGGCAATCTCCTTGTCGGGGTCGTCAACCTTGGCCTTCTTGGCGGTGCCGGGGTTGTTGGATTCCTCAACGGCAAGTACGGTCTTGCCCTTGCGCTTCCTGTTGCATCGTCGGCCCTTCTTTGCCCGGGCGACGACGTCTTCATCTCCAAAGTCGCTTCCCGCGCCGGCATCTTCGCCGGGGTACTTCCTTCCTTCTTCAACTCGAGCACATCTGTCGGCCAGAACATAAAGCTCAGCAACATCTGTAACCTTGTTCATCGCCAACTCTTCACGCATCTGACGGTTGCGCACATTCTGATGAAACGCGCTGATGACAGCGGCAGGATGAATATCTGGGATGTTGCACTGCACATGGCTGAATCTCTGTATGTATTTGCGCAAGCATTCTCCATCCTTCTGGGGGATGTGATGCAAATCACTTGCCTGGCCAGGAGTTGTGTGGCCTCCAGTAAAGGTGCCAACAAACTCGTGGCACAGATCCGACCAAGAGGAGATGGAATCTGCTGGCAGGTGCATCAACCACGACCCGACGTTGGGCTTGAGTACCAACGGGAAGTAGTTGGCGAGTACCTTGCCGTCTTGAGCCCCGACAGCTTGCATTGCGATGGTGTAAACACTCAGGAACTCGTACGGATGAGTTTTACCGTCGTACTTATCTAGGACCTCTGGTTTGAACGTGCGGGTAGTGGGCCACGGGAACTGCCGCAGCTCACGGGTAAAAGCTGGGCAAGTTATTGTGTAAGGCAAGTCACCAGAATCCCCTGGCGCAGGCCTGTACGCAGTGGGCCCTGCACGCCTATCAGATTGATGGCACGCTTCTCGTCGCCGCTCGATGGTGGTTCGAGCGTCGTCCTTGAGCCGTTCCCTAAGAACTTGACATTGGTCGCAATGAGCTCGTGCATCTGACTATGCCGTGGGTACGCCCTCACGGGCGTCGACCTAACGAGCTGGCGACCGCTACTGTTGCGGTGGAGGGGAGTGCACCGTGGTTGCGGCGCCTCCAACCCTTCCACTGTCGGCGCGCTCCGGCTCGGTGGACCGGTGCCGCGAAGGACTTGCCTCCTGGTGGCCATCCTTATTGGCGTGGCTAATAAGGCTTTGGATAGCAGCCCTCCACTCTTCTTGCTTCTCCGTAGCAGGAGGAAAGTTGAGGAGAAACTGTGCTCATGCCAACGCCTCCGCTCGCGTGGGTGGCAGCGACAAGCGCGAGGATCGGGAGGTGCTCAGACTTCTAACTATGTTAGAAGGAGCTCCATCACGGTTCCGCGGCCGCGCACCATTTTGACCAGCATCTTGGCATGCATGTCGGCCCTGCACATCTCAAGAATGATGCTGAGGGCTCTTGCAGTGGTGACGCCCGGGGTCACCAATGTTACGGCGCTGCCCGTCGCGCACGACCTGGGAGGACCGATGTGCATGCATCGGTGGGGTCGTCTTCCTACCCTTGGAGGTCCTCGCACCGCCCGTAGGCAGCACATCTCCGTCCTTGGATGCGGCAGCGCACAGACCATTGTCGCGGCTGCGGACGACTCTGCTCGCCTGGCTCCTGGTACTAGAATGGCGTGGGTGCTCTTGATCTCCACCGCCACCAGCGTCTACCCCGTCGCTCGTCCGTGTTGGCACGGGAAGATCGGCTCCATACGAACCGATCGCCGTGATCGTCTTCTTCTTGGGCGCCATGATGATGAAGAAACTAACGCACTAACTACTAGACCAGGTTTGCACAAACTCGTCTCCCCCTACCCGGCGTGCCAAAGATGTTGGGGAAACGACACCTATGGGATCACGTGGACCCCTTCTATGGTTGGCGGGGAGAGAGGGGTGCGGCAAGAGCAGGTCCAACGATCAACACGATGGATTTTTACCAGGTTCGGGCCGCTGAGAAGCTTTAAACCCTAGTCCCACTTTGGGTGTGTATTTAGTGTTCTTGGACCTCGACTAGCTGCTATGCATGCCCAGTCCAAAAAGTTCAAATACGTCCAAGGGGTTGCCACAGTGGCACATAGGAGGTGTAAAGTAGCTAAAGTGCATATGTTTATCACTGACGTTGAAGGATAAACGCATTAAATGCGCTATTTACATGCCCCCTAACTTTATCAGGGACGGAAACAGAACCCGTCCCGTCCATCGCCGCCTCACCTCGTCTCGACACGCATCCAGGACGACGCGGCATGCAGCGCCAAGCTGACTAGCTAGCCGCTGCGCTGGAGCGATGGCAGGATCTTCACGAAGATCTGCATGCCACCACACAGGTGCTTGCCTAGTTGGCAGGCTGGTCGCTGTGCTAGAACGATCGCAGGGCGGCGGAACCTTGTCGTGCGCGAGCCTCGTGGTGGCTTCGCAGTCGTCCCTAGCAAGAGTCTTGTCGGGGCCTCGCGGTCGTCGTCTTCTGGTCTTCACGAAGATCTGCATGCCACCTGTCTTCACAAAAATCTGCATGCTACTACGCATGTGCCCCCGAGTCTTAGTCTTGACATTGTCGATGGTGTCAGAGCTCTCAACCTCAAGGGTGGTGGTCCTGTCAGTGCTTCGCAAGCCGTCCCGGCAAGGGTCTTGCCAGGGCTTCGCAAGCCGCCCCGGCAAGGATCTTGCCGGGGCTTCGCAAGCCGCCCTGGCAAGGATCTTGCTGGGGGTCTAGCTTGTCTTCTGCTCTCTGTTTACTGCCTTGGATGCCGCCTTGGTCGTCTTGTATTTTGCCTTCAACTGCCCCATCAAGCCTCGCCATAGGTGCGACTACAACTGCCCGTGCACAAGTAAGGGGTACAAAAGGGCCCAGACTTATGTACATCAACACTTGGCAAATATATTTCAAATGCCTCTGAATATTTGAAGTGTCATAGTACTTCTCTCTTTTTGAATATTTCCAAGGGTTTTGAAATAAAAAATTCAAATAATTCCAAATTGAAGGTGGGTTTCAAATAACCTCAAAATAACTTTCAGAATATTTCTTTGAGACTTCCCACTCTATTTCAATTTTTTTGAAGAAGTCACATTATCTTCTCTCATGAAAATCCTTAGGTGGCATGAAGTTTCTGAATTTGAAATATTTTCAGATGGAATTCAAATCTTTTCAAAAACTCATTTAATTTCAAATGGAATAATTCATGTCATCTTCACTCTAGGGTTTCGTGTTTTGAATTGAATTTGAATTCATTGAGATTAAAAATGCAAAGATGAAAGTTTGGGAAAGTCATTTCATTCCCTCTCATTCAACTTTCAAAAATAATAATTCAAATTCCACACAATTTCACACAATAAATCACACAACAAACAAACAATCAATCAAAACTATTTATTTAATATAACATTCCAAAATTTAGAATTTTGGGATGTTACACTTGTAGGACCTTGAAGTATGTCTAGAGGGGGGGGGGGGTGATTAGACTACTTGACCAATTAAAAACTTAACCTTTTCCCAATTTTAGAGTTTGGCAGATTTTAGCAATCTTTGGACAAGTCAAGCAATCATCACACAAATCAAGCAAGCATGCAAAGAGTATATAGGCAGCGGAAATTAAAGCATGCAACTTGCAAGAAAGTAAAGGGAAGGGTTTGGAGGATTCAAACGCAGTTGGAGACACAGATGTTTTTGGTGTGGTTCCGATAGGTGGTGCTATCGTACATCCACGTTGATGGAGACTTCAACCCACGAAGGGTAATGGTTGCGTGAGTCCACGGAGGGCTCCACCCAAGAAGGGTCCACGAAGAAGCAACCTTGTCTATCCCACCATGGCCGTCGCCCACGAAGGACTTGCCTCACTAGCGGTAGATCTTCACGAAGTAGGCGATCTCCTTGCCCTTACAAACTCCTTGGTTCAACTCCACAATCTTGTCAGAGGCTCCCAAGTGACACCTAGCCAATCTAGGAGACACCACTCTCCAAGAAGTAACAAATGGTGCGTTGATGATGAACTCCTTGCTCTTGTGCTTCAAATGATAGTCTCCCCAACACTCAACTCTCCCTCATATGATTTGGATCTGGTGGAAAGAAGATTTGAGTGGAAAGCAACTTGGGGAAGGCTAGAGATCAAGATTCATATGGTAGGAATGGAATATCTTGGCCTCAACACATGAGTAGGTGGTTCTCTCTCAGAACTGGTAAGTTGGAAGTGTAGGTTTGTTCTGATGGCTCTCTCCACCAATGAAGAGGAGATGGAGGGGTATATATAGCCTCCACACAAAATCTAACTGTTACACACAATTTACCAATCTCTGTGAGACCGAATCAACAAACTCGGTCAGACCGATTTAGTAAATCTAGTGACCGTTAGGATTTTCGGTGGGACCGAAATGCAACTCGGTAGGACCGATATGGTTAGGGTTAGGGCATAACGTAATCTCGATGAGACCAATTACACAAACTCGGTGAGACCGATTTTGGTAATTAGCTAACCAGAGAGTTGGTCAGGTAAACTCGGTGGGACCGATTTGCTCTTTTCGGTGAGACCGAAATGTTACAAAAGGAAAACAGAGAGTTTACATTGCAATCTCGGTGGGACCGATCGCTCACTCCGGTTAGACTGAAACGTTACGAAGGGAAACAGAGATATTACAATCCCATCTCGGTGAGACCGAGATCCCTATCGGTGAGACCGATTTGCCTAGGGTTTGTGGCAGTGGCTATGACATTTGAACTCAGTGGCGCCGGATAGAAATAATCGGTGTGACCGATTTTGGCTTTAGGTTTAGGTCAAATGAGGATGTGAGAAAGTAGTTGAGGGTATTTGGAGTAATCACTAAGCACATGAAGCAAGAGGCTCATTAAGCAACACCTCATCCCTCCTTGATAGTATTGGCTTTTCCGATAGACTCAATGTGATCTTGGATCACTGAAATATAAAATGTAGAGTCTTGAGCTTTTGAGCTTGAGCCAATCCTTTGTCCTTGATATTTTGAGGGATACACTTTCATCATCCATGCCATGCCATTCATTGAGCTTCCTGAAATAACAGTCTTGGAATAGCATTAGCTCAATGAGCTATATGTTGTTATGAATTATCAAAACCACCTAGGGATAGTTGCACTTTCAATCTCCCGCTTTTTTGTAATTTATGACAACATATAGATCAAAGCTTCGACAAATGATAATAAGGTTTAGAAAACATCGTCGCTTTGAGAAGTATGTGATAAGCAAGAGCTCCCCCTAAATTTGTGCATAGTTTAAGATTTGCTTTGGACTGCAAATGCACAAGAAATTAGGCTCATGGGTTACTCTTCCATGTCACATACATCTTGGTGGAGGGCTCAAAATAATAAAGATTGAATACATGCACTCATCACCAAGCAAAGTGAATGATCATATAAGGATAGGTAAGATAATATCATCAAACATGCATAAGTGTAGCTTATGATCAAACACATGATCATCAATGTCTCACAGGTAATTGCATAGTATCTCAAGCAATCAAAAACAAACAAGTTTAACCAAGAAGACAAGAGAGAACAAAAAACAGCAAATCTCTCTCTTGAAGCCTATGATCTATACATTTTTCTCCCCCTTTGGCAACAAGTTACCAAAAAGTTCATAGAAAATGCATAGTGCTAGATCGTCTCTCAGGCTTGGTCTTCAGGTGGTGGTGGTGTAGAGATGGCTCCTTGGACGAAGGCTTCAGTCGATGTAGATGGAGCTGGAGGAGTTGGTGCTGGAGCTGGTTGCACTGGAGCTGTAGGAGTTGTAGCTGGTGTAGATGATGTGGCTCTTGTGTCTGTCACAGGCACTGCAGCTGACCTCTGAGCTCTAGGCACTCTGGCAAATGCATCAGTGGTTGTCTTGCCCTTCCTCTCCTGCATGTCATCCTGAAGCTGTTCCACAACAGACTGAATCTCAGTTACTTTGACATCAAGATCATAGAGTTTTTGTTCCATGATCCTTTCCAGGCTCTCCTGGTTTTGAGTTAGGGTGGCCAACCCCTTCTCAATCCTTAGTGTTGATGCTATCAAGTAACCAAGCCGCTCCTGCTTGTTCTTCAAGAAATACTCAGATGCCTCCTCTTGAGTTGGCATCTTGGCATCCTTCTCTTTCCTTGCTTTCTCCTTCTTTGCTTGATCTTGCACTGATGATGGTTCATCCTCATTCATGACAACTTTATTGTCCTCAAAGTTTGGATAGAGAGCAAAATGTTCTTTATCCAACTGATATTTTCCTGTGCCCATCTTTGAGTTAATCAACTCCTGAATCTGTGGAGCATATCCATAACTTCTCTTCTAGTCTGCTGCAGTCCTCTTGATAGTTTCAACCATAAGGCTCATGACCTTGAATTTATGGGGCACATCAAATACATGTAGAAAGTTTATTGCATGCCCTCGAATCATGTTGTGATCACCTGATTTGGGAAAAAGAGTGTGCCTTAGGATCTGGTTGATCGTAGGCAGCCCTGACAGAAGAAAATGAACTGATCCAAACTTGAAAATCTCAAGTGCTTCATCAGGGATCTCCTTGTACATATGTGACATTGAGTTATGATACATTTTCTTCTTGGCATAAATGTCCAAGTCATCTTCACTCTCCTTTGGGGCATTGATCAGACTTGCCCATTCCTCAATGGTTGACTGGTATCTCGTTCCTTCAGACATCCATACTATCCTGCCATCTGGATAGAAGTGTGTTGTGGAGTAGAATTGCATGATGAGTTCATCATTCCAGTTGGTGAGCTTCTGCCCAACAAAATCTGCAACTCCACAAGCAATGAAACTGTCTTGCACTCCAGGATAGTGTTCCTCATTTTCCTTCATGTAGGTCCAGTCAACCCACCTCATATCACACACTATGGGCTTCTTGTCCAACAAGATTGTCTCATAGAAGTCCCGCTGCTCCTTGGTGTGGAACCTGTAATCTACAGCAGTCCTTCTCCTGGTGGCATATGGATCTGACTCTCTCCATAGCCTCAACCCCGAGTCTCTCCTGATCTTCATGTTCTCAGCCACAGGATGAGCATCATTGTGGTCTAGAATCTTGGGTTTGAGTTTCCTTAAGATCTGCCCTTCTTCATCTTCCTCAGCAACAACCTCAGGCATTGGGGCCTTGTTCTTCTCAGCCGCTGGTATACTCCTGGTATTTCTCTTTGGTGCAATCTTGGGCTTGGAGGCAGCTTTGGGTGCTTCTTTGGGCTTTGATGTTGCAACCCCTGACTTTATAGCATCACCCATCAGCTTTTGTGCCTTGGGTGCTGGTTCAGCAACCTCTTCTCCCTCTTCCATCATGGAAGGTTGCCCAACAACTCTGGCCATGGTCTTCTTGACCCTTTCCTTCCTTTTCTTTCCTTCTGCAGCTGGCTCTTTGGGATCAGGCTTTTCAGGTACTTGAGTTGATCCTCTGGCTTTGGATATTGGCTGTCTTCCTACTGGCCTTTTGATCTTCATGCCTGGCTTTACTGCAGTTGAGCTGAGCACCTTCTTGAGCACTACCTTCTTGGAAGTAGCCTCATCTTCAACAACAACATAATCCTCATCCTCAGAGTCTGAGGTTCTCTTCCTTCTAGCTCTTGTGGCTGCTTTAGGCAAATTGCTTGGAGTGCTTCTGCTCCCTTCATATGAGCTGCTAGAGGGACTAGTGCCCTCACTCATGTGAATCTGCTCTGCTGACTTGTTCTGACTATCACTTTGGTCTGACATGCTGCAAATCACTGACTGCTGACCCTATGAATAGTTATAGATGAGATAGAATGGATGAGCATCACAAAATGGAGAGATTTTTGCAAAAGAATGATTCAAAAAACTTAGTTTTAGTTTCCCCAGAAAGCATTTCGGATCTACCGATTTTCAAACTTGGTGATACCGAAGCAGTTTTGGAACCTAAACTAGTGAACTCGGTCAGACCGAGTCACAGTTCGGTGGCACCGAGACTGCTAGGGTTTCACAAAGTTCTAAAATCGGTCACACTGATTTGTAATTCTCGGTCAGACCGAGACTTACTAGTGCAATGGCGTTAGCCAAATCGGTGGGACCGAGTTTTTCAACTCGGTGGGTCCGAGATGGTTTCGGCGGAAACCTAACCCTAAATTTTCGAATCCCATCTATTCTAAGGATCACATTGACTCGATAGGAGTATCTCAATCGTGGCAAGATGCATTACGAACACAATGTGCTGAGAATTAGATGAGGATAGCACTGTGATCGAGTTCATACCCTAGTTCGGCGGTGAACTCGCTACGGTGGCAACGATGGAGAAGAAATCTGTCGACGGCGGCGGAGACCAGCGACAGGAGGCGGCTGGCGACGAAGTAGACGATCCGTATACCTAGTAGGCAGAGCGAGCTATGCATGGGCGAGGAGTTTCAGAGAAAGTTTTCCAAAATTTGCCCGTGAGTATATGTAGCCCGACACTGTCGGTGTGACCGAGTGGAACAACTCGGTGGCACCGAAATGCATAACTGTTAATAGTTACAGCAACTCGGTGTGACCGAAAAGTTCAAATCGGTTGCACCGAGATTGAAAACCTAGATCGACTTAGTGATCTCGGTGGGACCAAAATGGAGGAATCGGTCAGACCGAAAATCACAAAGAAGTTTTGGAAGTTTAAGTCTATGACGAATCGGGGACTCCAAGTGCTCCTCACACAGAGTGGTTCGAATCTGACTTGATCAAATTTTGTGATGTAACATAAATAAAGTTTGAGACGAGAAAAGCATAGATAGCTAGAGAAGGTTCCTAGGCATTCTTGTCCATCCACTTGGCCAAAGAAAAAGAAACCAATCAATCAAAACAACAAGTGGATGTCCTTGAATGAGTAAAATATGCAACCAACATGCTCACACAATAAAATGACAAATGAAATATGTGGCAAAGCATGCACAACCAATTCTAGCATCTATCGAACAATTGGCGATGACTAGGTCATCTATTTATGAGTATATTGACTTAGGAGTCAAATGAGAACATTTGATCATAGGTCATACTCATCGTTTAAGCTCAAGTGGGGTTACCACTTTTACATAATGCATTGATGTGTTCACATCATTAGAGTTGCTTTAACTCAATTCTTTAGAGTTAAGCTCCCCCTAGATGTGAGATCCCCCCTTAGAGGGATGAACTAACCTTGGGTTTTGTCGATGATGACTTCATGTAGGTGTTGAAGATGTGGATGCTCAATATTGATGTAGATCTTTTGGAGCAATCCTTTGGAGTGAGTTGCACTTTCAATACCTACACGGGTTAGTCCCACAAGGAACAAACAAGAATATCCATAGACATAGAGTGATGCACACATAATATGATGTCCATGAAAACATTAGGTTACCTTGTCCCTTGCCTTACCAACATGAGAGTTTGTGACTCCTTGAACTAGTGCAAGATGTGGAAGTTGATTGCACTTGTCCTTGCCATAATGGTATGAGTGATGAATGTTGGCGGAGTCACCCTCAAGAACTCTCTAGTTCTTCTTCTTCGGGATCCACATCATCTTGATGGGAATCCTTGGTGTAGTAGTTGTGCTTGATGAAGTAGAACTTGACGTAGTCTTGGGAACCCACTTGACCAAGGCCTTAGGTGCTTCTTCAAATGTATCAATCTCCTCTTGAAGCTTGTCCTTTCCTTTGTTCTTGTGGTCTTGTGGTGGAAGATCATCTTGTGCTTGTGTCCCCTTGAAGGAAGTAGGATCATACTTCTCTTGTTGAGGAACAAACTTCGTCTTGGACTATTGATCTTCTTCCCACTCAACTCCATTGGCATTGAACTTTCGTTCAAAACCAACACCTTGATTCTTCCGGTGCCTTCCTTGCTTGCATACAATTTCCTCGAATTGCTTACTCCCGGCAAGGCTCTTGTATACACTTTTCTCTATAATTCCCTTCAATAAGCTATTTTCTTGCTCAAGTGTAACTTGGCTAAGACTATCATTAGTGGAATCAAGAGAATTACTAGAAGCAACAATATTGGATTTAGCATAATCATTGTTACTACTAGAGGAAGAATCTTTCTTGTTCTTGTTACTAGACTTGACTTGAGGCATGTAAGTAGATAAGAGTAAACGCTTGGTAATATAAGAAGAACTTTTCTTGTGAAGATCATCATTGATTGCCTTTAAGAGCTCATGCTCTTGCTCAAGATTGAGATTTTCAAAGCGTAACTTCTCATGAGCCCTTAAAAGTTCTCGATGATTTTCGAAGATAGTTTCATGAGCTAACTTAAGAGTGTTTAGTTCTTTAGTTAGAAGCCCAATCTTCTTCTTATCATTGTCATTCGTTTTATCTTGTTTAGCATGATTAATTGACGTTTCATCATAGTATTCATCACTAGAGTTGTCAACAAGTAAATCATCATCACCTAGCAAGTCATCTTCATCACTATCGAAATCAACATACTCGGGATGAGTTACCTTAGGGCCTTTAGCCATGAAGCATCTTCCAATTCCTTCATTTGGTGAGTCAAATATGTCATAGGAGTTGGTTGACACAAGTGCTAGACCGGCAACACCTTCATCTTGAGTATGTTCAGAGTCAGAGTGATAGCTTCTCTCGGAGTGATGTTCAGAGTCGGAACCGGATACCCATTCACCAACATGAGCTTGATGTCTTCGTTTTGTGTAGCTCTTTGATGACTTGTCCTTCCTTCCGAATCTTTGCTTCTTCGTGAGGGTCTTCGTTCATAACGATCATCTCTACTCCTTCTCTCTCTTGGCGGTGATTCTTCTCTTCTACTTCTTCTCTTTGGAGAATCTTCTCTTCTTTTGTAGGGTGCCATACACTCATTGGAATAGTGTCCGAGTCTCCCACAATTGTAGCAATTGCGCTCTCGACTGGAAGATCTCTTGTCATTGTAGGACCTTGACTTAGAGCTTCTTTCTTTGCTTCTACTCTTGTAGAATTTGTTGAAATTCTTCACCATTAAGCTCAATTCTTCATTGAAGGTTTGTTTCTCACTTGATGATGTGGGGGCTTCACATGAGGCTTTGTAAGCACCACTTGACTTGTTGTGAAGTTCCTCCTTATCCTTGAGTGACATCTCATGAGCAACAATTCTACCAATGACCTCTGTTGGCTTGAGATTCTTGTAATTGGGTATCATTTGAATTAATGTGCACACGGTATCATATTTTCCATCCAATGCTCTTAGGATCTTCTTGATGATGAATCTGTCGGTCATCTCTTCACTCCCTAAGCCGGCAATCTCATTTGTGATAAGAGCAAGCCTAGAGTACATTTCAGCGACACCTTCACCATCCTTCATTTTGAACTTGTCAAGCTGACTTTGGAGCACATCCAACTTGGATTCCTTGACGGAGTCGACACCTTCATGCATATCAACCAAAGTGTCCCAAATTTCCTTTGCATTCTCAAGACGGCTGATTTTGTTGAATTCTTCGGGGCACAATCCGTTGAAGATGATATCACAAGCTTGAGCGTTGTATTGCAGCATCTTCAATTCTTCCGCATTAGCTTCATGGTTCGGTTCTCTCCCATCAAAGAATTCACCTTGCAAGCCAATAGAAATAATAGCCCAAACGGCAGGGTTATGTCCAAGAATATGCATTTTCATCTTATGCTTCCAACTAGCAAAATTAGTTCCATCAAAGTAAGGACCTCTACGGTGATAATTTCCCTCGCTAGACGCTATACTCTCCTAGGTTGTGAAACCAAGGCTATGACCACCAAAAGCTATGGAAATCAAAGCAAATGGAGACCAAAGCTCAGATACCACTTGTAGGACCTTGAAGTATGTCTAGAGGGGGGGGGGTGATTAGACTACTTGACCAATTAAAAACTTAACCTTTTCCCAATTTTAGAGTTTGGCAGATTTTAGCAATCTTTGGACAAGTCAAGCAATCATCACACAAATCAAGCAAGCATGCAGAGTATATAGGCAGCGGAAATTAAAGCATGCAACTTGCAAGAAAGTAAAGGGAAGGGTTTGGAGGACTCAAACGCAGTTGGAGACACGGATGTTTTTGGCGTGGTTTCGATAGGTGGTGCTATTGTACATCCACGTTGATGGAGACTTAAACCCACGAAGGGTAACAGTTGTGTGAGTCCACAGAGGGCTCCGCCCAAGAAGGGTCCACGAAGAAGCAACCTTGTCTATCCCACCATGGCCGTCGCCCACGAAGGACTTGCCTCACTAGTGGTAGATCTTCACGAAGTAGGCAATCTCCTTGCCCTTACAAACTCCTTGGTTCAACTCCACAATCTTGTCGGAGGCTCCCAAGTGACACCTAGCCAATCTAGGAGACACCACTCTCCAAGAAGTAACAAATGGTGCGTTGATGATGAACTCCTTGCTCTTGTGCTTCAAATGATAGTCTCCCCAACACTCAACTCTCCCTCATATGATTTGGATCTGGTGGAAAGAAGATTTGAGTGGAAAGCAACTTGGGGAAGGCTAGAGATCAAGATTCATATGGTAGGAATGGAATATCTTGGCCTCAACACATGAGTAGGTGGTTCTCTCTCAGAACTGGTAAGTTGGAAGTGTAGGTTTGTTCTGATGGCTCTCTCCACGAATGAAGAGGAGGTGGAGGGGCATATATAGCCTCCACACAAAATCTAACCATTACACACAATTTACCAATCTCGGTGAGACCGAATCAACAAACTCGGTCAGACCGATTTAGTAAACCTAGTGACCGTTAGGATTTTCGGTGGGACCGAAATGCAACTCGGTAGGACCGATATGGTTAGGGTTAGGGCATAACGTAATCTTAGTGAGACCGATTACACAAACTCGGTGAGACCGATTTTGGTAATTAGCTAACCAGAGAGTTGGTCAGGTAAACTCGGTGGGACCGATTTGCTCTTTTCGGTGAGACCGAAATGTTACAAAAGGGAAACAGAGAGTTTACATTGCAATCTCGATGGGACCGATCGCTCACTCCGGTTAGACCGAAACGTTACGAAGGGAAACAGAGAGATTACAATCCCATCTCGGTGAGACTGAGATCCCTATCGGTGAGACCGATTTGCCTAGGGTTTGTGGCAGTGGCTATGACATTTGAACTCAGTGGCGCCGGATAGAAATAATCGGTGTGACCGATTTTGGCTTTAGGTTTAGGTCAAATGAGGATGTGAGAAAGTAGTTGAGGGTATTTGGAGCATATCACTAAGCACATGAAGCAAGAGGCTCATTAAGCAACACCTCATCCCTCCTTGATAGTATTGGCTTTTCCTATAGACTCAATGTGATCTTGGATCACTGAAATATAAAATGTAGAGTCTTGAGCTTTTGAGCTTGAGCCAATCCTTTGTCCTTGATATTTTGAGGGATCCACTTTCATCATCCATGCCATGCCATTCATTGAGCTTCCTGAAATAACAGTCTTGGAATAGCATTAGCTCAATGAGCTATATGTTGTTATGAATTATCAAAACCACCTAGGGATAGTTGCACTTTCAACACTGCATATCATGAGTCCCTAGCATCAATCCCCGAGGATTCCCCCTTTACATGTGACTTGGGGCAACGTCTTTCTTCCATGTGTACAACACGAGAGGGAAGAAGTACAGAGATCAAAGCCCAACCATTCACCAAGAGAGAGGATGGAAACAAGAAAGAAGTAACGCACCTCCACTACCATTGTTGAATTAATAAAGGCGAAAGTATGAAGTAAGAGGACGAACTAGGAGCTCCATTGCCGGTCGGGAGGTGATGCTTTCTTCTATCAGTGGGTATCAATGGCCATGTGTACTTGTACTGAGGCAGTGGAAAGGATGGGCGCATCACCGGCCATGAATGCGTGTAGAGAAAACTAAAAACTGACGGGTTCCTTTAAATTGCAGCACAATTGATGTCAGAAGAGGCGTTGACATGAATCGCGCCATCTTCGACTGGGTCCCTTCCGAGCCTTTCTCCTTCACAAACCAATCTCCTCCGCCGTCTCGATCGAGCGACTCCCACATCGCCTATGTCTGATCCCCGTGCCTCACACATATCTCTTTCTTGCCTTGATCTATCGATTGAAAGGACGAGGGCCCTCACCTAGAGGTAAGCTAAATGGTCCAGAGAAAAGGCCCATGCAACCACAATCCTTCGATTTTTCTCCTGTGTAGTAGCAGCCCTTTAGAATAGGTGGACCAGAAAAAAGGCGTTGAAGGCCTAAATAGACATCACATCTAACGGCCAGAAATGACCCTGACACAGATCTAATAACTGAAATTGTTGAGGACGTGAGAAGCCTCGGATTAGGCTCGGTTTTACTGTTCTAAATTTGTCGCAGATGTCTATCCCTCCCTTCACTTTAAACCCACTGTTTCGTTGAGGTTCGTTGCCGGTGCAGCTGCTCGCATGCGACTTCCTTGGTTGGGATTTGCGTCTACTCATCATTGTTATTTGTCATGATGTTTTCTTCAGGTGCTTGGATACCAAGGGGGCATTCGTCGGCTCTACCAGGGCTTGCTTTTTGTCTGGTCTATTTGTTGGTCAAGGTAAGGCAACTTTTGTTTCCGCCGCTCTTGTTTTCTTTTTGCCATTGCCCGTCTGCTTGCTTCATGTGAGATTGCAACATCGATGGTCTTCTGGTTGGGAATGGACTATGGGCTATTCCTTGGTTGGATTCATACTCATTTTTTAGGGCTGGTGACAATGGCTGGTAGCTTTGGGCGGTCGACGTATGTAGCCAGATACCTAGACGCCCAGTAGCCAGACAGATTAGTGTCAGACTATTCTTAGAGTGTCGCTGATGACCATTTTTCTCGTGACAACTCCACAGATGAGTGATGACCCACAAGTATTGGTGATCACAGTAGTATATGAAAGAAGTATTTCACCCAAATTTATTGATTCGACACAAGGGGAGCCAAATAATATCTATAAGCCTTGGTAGTTGAGTTGTCAATACAACACATGAGAGATAACTTCCTTGCATCAATTTATTAGTAGCACCGTAATATGATAGTAGTGATAGCAGAGTAACAGTAGTAGTAGCAGCAACAATTGTAACAAATGTGTAGCAAGAGCAGTGGTGATTTTAACTGAGACAATAGCAGAAAAGCATAGGCATGGATTAGCGATGGGGTGCTCAGATGAGATTCAGTATGTAACAGTCATGACCTAGAGCGATATAAATTAGCTCCAATTCACTAATCATATGTAGGCATGTATCTTTCATATATAGTCATACGTGCTTGTGATAAGAACTTGTGTAACGTCTTTGTCCTAGTGTAAAACCCTGTTTGTTAAGCTACAGTAATCCCAAGTTAATGGTGCCATGTCATCACTCTTACTGTTGCTAGTCCTCACTTGCATTCAAACGCAGTTCCAAATTCGAATTCAAATTAAAATCCAAAAATTCAAATTCACAAACATGAAAACTAAATTGTCCATCATGTGGCAATTATTCCATAACTAAATGTGGTGGTGAACCAATATTTTTGTAAAATGTTTAAATGCCCTAAACTAATTAAAACATGGGCTAAAAACAATTATTAGATGCATTTAAATAAAAAACAAATACAAACCTACTTTATTAAGGTGCCAAATTATTTGTGACAGTGGCATAATTAATAACACTGATGTAGGGGCTAGTTCTATATTTTAAAGAAAAATAAATAAAAAGAATCTAAACGGAAACAAACACTGTTAAAATAAAATGCAAAAGAACAAAAGTAAAATGGAAAAGGCCCCTGCCCCATGGGCCTAACCCCCCTGGGCCGGCCCAGTCGACCCACCTTCCCCACTGGGTCACCCCTTCCTCCTTCCCGTTCCTTCGACTATGCGCTGGCGCGCGCCCGGTCGCCACCGCGCAGTCTCACTGTGGACGATGGGGGGATAAGGATCCCCCCGCCTCCTTGGTCCTCCCCATGCTCCACTCACCGCTACCCACTCCCTCTTCCTCACAGTCTCTCTCCCCTCTCGCCAGATCCCTTCCCCGAGCTTGTCCGCTCGCTACCGTCGCCGTTGCCTCGACCACCGGCCAGCCCGAGCGCTACCACATTGCCCACGAGCCCCGCCGCATCTTCTTCTTCCTCTACGCCGAGCATCGAGGACCCGAACGCCCCCACGATGTCGCCCCGAGCTTGGCTTTTTCCTTGGGCTGCCACACGCCGTCGCCGTCTCCGGATGCCTCGACCCTCCCTCGGGCCTTCCCAGCAACGACAGTGAGCATCGCGTGCTCCCCCTCCTCCTACCCCTCCGTTTTCGGCGTCATAGTACTCCGCCCGTGCCGCCCGGCCCCCGGCTAGTGGTCGTTCTCACTCCACCGACCGCTCCTGTCGCCCGAGCTCGCCCGTCCCCGTCTGCCCTGCTCGCGCGCGTCCGCACTCCAGCACGCGTGCTCGACCGCTCGCTGCCGCTCACGCCCCTATGTGCCGTGGCGAAATGCCCACCATGCCCCGCGCGTGCCCACGCCCGTGGCCGCCGCTGCCCAGTTGCTGGTACTTCTGTTGCTGCGGCTGCTTGTTGCCGCTCGCGCTCGTCCCTTCGCCTGTTGCCGCGCCTTGCCTCACATCGGCTATTGCCTTGCTCCCCGAGCGGCGCGCTGATGCTGCCGCTGCAGTCGCGGAGTGCCGCCGCCACCCAGCTGTCCATTGTCTCCGCCCTGGGCTGTCCCCGTGACCCCTGTTGGGTCTTCTAGACGCGTGCGAGCCTTGGGCTTGTCCAGCGCCCGCCGCCGCCGCTCCGATGGCTTGCTGAGCCCCGTCCGCCGTGGCCAGAGGCCACCGCCGCTAACCCGACATGGTGCGGTTAATTAGCCTAATGGCCAGTTTAATTAACCCCCCTGACCCAATGGCAAGTGGGCCCATGCCTGCTAATAATAACAGGTTGATATTTAACTAAAATCCAATTAATCACTATTTCATTGACACGCGGGTCCCATCGGGCCCATTGACCACTCAACCATGGACCAGTCAACTGCTGACTGGGCAGTTGACTGGCCTCACCAGTCAGCCTCTATGGCTAGCCCACAGTGGGCACACTTAGCAATTTCTGTTTGTTTTTTGAATTAATATTAAATCCAGGAACTTTTATAAAATGTTTAAAACTTTGAAAATTAATATAAAATAATCTATAATTCAGATGAACATAATTTATATATGAAAATTGCTCAGAAAAATCCAATGAATCCGTTTATGCAATCCGTTCACCTGTCACAAGCCCTAGCATGTTGAACATGGAACCCCCCTCTTTTCATCTATACGGAAAATGCCAAACGCTGGGAAAACCCCTGCAGTTGTTTTCCCTCTCCGTCTGCAACGTGTAGTACTGCGTTAGAACCCTCCTAGCACTGCATATCAGCATGTCATTCTTAGTGATGTACTTGATTGATTTGTATTGTTTCTTCCCCCTCTTCTCTCCGGTAGACGCAGAGACCGACGCTGCTGTCCGGTATGACTACACCTCTGACGTCCAGCCACTTGCCGCAGATCTTCCAGGCAAGCAAAACCCCATTGATCATTCTGATACCACCCATTCCATTCTCTCTCATGCTTGCATTAGATTTTGCTATTGTAATTGATTTCTCCTATTCTGATGCATAGCCTGCTTTTGTAACTCGCTCGTTGTACCTTACCTGCTTATCCTAAACTGCTTAGTATAGGTTGGTTAGTGATCCATCAGTGGCCCCTCACCTTGTCCCCGTTGCCCCACTGGATTACCAGATGACTCGATCAACATGATCGACATCCTGGGCCCGACACAACACATCACCCCCCTTAGTTTTACGACTCTACAGAGCTACTATCGAGTGCTGAGGGTGATACCTCATAACACACTCCTGATGATAACTCTGTATTGTAGCAAATCAGTCTTGGTCATCGAGGGTGATTCCTCCTTCACCACTCCCGCTACGACTCTGTCGTGCAACACCTCAAGTGTGAATCTCGAGGGTGATTCCTCCTTAGTTCACCTTGATGATTACACCAAGTGGAATCCATCAAGGGTGTTTCCTCGGATTCCCCCTTGGTGTTAGGAACCATCGAATCGAAATCCATCGAAGGCAATTCCTCGGATTTCCCCCTTGATGTTATGGACACACGGTTACTTTACTTGACCATGAGACTATGATGACATCGGGTCGGCCCTGAGGGGTACCCGCGAGTGATGTGAAGTCGGGTTGACCTGGAGGGTACCCGCGAGATAATTATGAAGCGCGGACGGGCAGACACACCGCGCTGGAGTGGGCTGGGCCGGGCCTGGCCCTTGCTGCAAGTCCTCGAGATGGGGCGACAGGAGTATTTATCATCACCGCACACTCCCAAGTCACTAACGAGATTGGGTATTCGATCTGAGTTGGCCACTGGCCTATACGCACTAACCACCACGCAGGAACATATATGGGCACTTAGCGTCGTATGTATCAGCTGAAGCTCTCCTAACATTAGCGGTTTAGTAGTGCGCGCCCGGGTGGCCCGTGTAAGCACCTGCCTTGTTTAAGGAGGTTGCCAGGACTGACACCAACCGCATTCACAATGCGCAGGATTGCAAAGGATGATTGGCCCATGACACCTTCGCATTTAGGATGTAGACCGACGTGTTGGCCTCTCTGTTTAGCCTACGTAGGGCTACGACATGTTGATCTTCAGAGGCCGGGCATGGCCCAGGAAAGTGTGTCCGGACGGACCGATCAAGCATGTTGGGAAATGGGGTGAACTTGGCAGGGAAGTTAATCTATTTGAATAGCCATGTCCTCGGTAAAAGGATGACTTGGAGTTGTATCTGATCTATACAACTAGAACTGGATACTGAGATGCAAATGGGATATGATGGCTCCGGGATTGCTTTCTCGGAGGGAATCGAGAAAGGATCTCTAGGCGTTAATACTAAACATGTTTGCTTAATAATATGCTATTCTGTACTCTTCTAAATGCTGCAAGATGCTTGAAGATGCTAGTCTTCGATAGGCTAGGCTTTCCCTTCTCTTCTGGCATACTGCAGTTCAGTCCACATATACAACCCATTCCTTTGATACTGATGCATACTTAGTTTAGATATGATGTAAGTCTTGCGAGTAATTTGGATGAGTACTCACCGTTGCTTTGCTACCCCTTTTCCCCCGTACCCGATTGCTACGATCAGATGATGGATCCCAGGAGCCAGATGCCACCACCAACGACTACTACTACCCCAAGGTTGCCTACTACTGCGTGGAGGCCGCCGACGATCAGGAGTAGTTAGGAGGCTCCCAGGCATGAGGCCTTGCCTTTCAATCGTGTTACTTTTGTGCTAGCCTTCTTAAGGCAAACTTGTTTAACTTATGTCCGTACTTAGATATTGTTGCTTCCGCTGACTCGTTTGTATTCGAGCTTCTGTATTCGAGTCCCCGAGGCCCCTGGCTTGTAATATAAGCTTGTGTGACTTAATTTGTGTTTAGAGTTGTGTTGTGATATCTTATTGTGAGTCCTTGATCTTGATCGTACACATTTGCGTGTATGATTGAATCGGGGGCGTCACAAGTTGGTATCAGAGCCGACTGTCTGTAGGAACCCCCTTTCCAACTCCTTGGCCGAATTCGAGTCTAGTCACTAGAATTTTTTTACTAACACTGCTGTGTGGCTTACAAGCCCACATCACAATTGGGTGGTATTAGGATCTTTCATTCCTCATCTATACTCCGGGACCCTGATCTCTCTTCTATTCGGGTTAAATGATTTTTCTAACTCTAACTCTAGGATCTTGTGATCACATCCACCCGGAGATTTTGTATTACGCCTTTCTTAAATTTGGAGCCAGGATCTGCTTCACAGTGTTCATGGACCGCAGGATCCTTTTATCGAGGGCACCATGTGTAGTCCCTTGCAGATACTTCGCTCCAATAGTTTTCTCCGACGTTGATGTAGCCTTTGATATGTCTCATTGTTGTATCCCTCCACCGCGTGCCCGCGCGCTGCCTAGTGGTCTAGATGCATGTGTTTCCGAACTCATGCTGTCGATTTTATCCAACTCTGTCCGTGGATCTGTATGTCATGTTTGACTACTATGATGTATCTATCGCACTTCCTGCTTTGTGCATGTTGCTTCATGAATGATTCATATTATCTGCAATTGCTCAATGCTAAACTACCCCTGTTACCTCCTAGTAGGATGGTTAGGCCCGCTCGTCGTGGTCGTGGCGCCAATGATACACCACCGCCCGAATTCATGGCCGGAATGATACACAAGTTTGAGCTAAATCGCCAGTTCATGGAAGGAGTCATGGCTCAGTTCCCGCGCCCCGATATGAATCAACACCCAACCCAGTAACTATGCAAGACTTTGCACGCTTTAACCCTGCTATCTACCGCAGCTCAACGCATCCTCTGGATGCTGATGACTGGCTCCCTGACATCACCTATGAGATGGAGTCTGCAAGTGTTGCTCCTACCAACTATGTCACTTTTGCTTCCTACTATTTGAAAGGTCCCGCTGCTCAATGGTGGGAAAGCCTTAGGCGTTCACTACCTGCTGGAACAACCATCTCTTGGCCAGATTTCTAAGTTGCCTTTCGTGCCCGCTTCATTCCTCAGGGAATCATGGACAGGAAGAAGCGTGAGTTCCGCAACCTCACCCAGGGCAACAAGGATGTGGATGCATATTAGCAGGAGTTTCTTGAATTGTCCCGTTATGCTGAAGAAGACATTGCTACTGATGCTCGTAGGCAAGAAAAGTTTCATGACGGACTTCACCCTGATACCAAGCTTGCTACTTGTGCATGACTTTGCTAATTTCGCCACCTAGGTGAATAAGGCCATCCAGGTTGAAACTAGTCTATAGGAACACCAGGGATTCCTTAGGCGCAACCGTGACGCTGGCTCATCTTCAGGCCTGCCCTTGCAGTAGCGTCGGATATGGATTCCCAAAAGTATGCACTGTCCAACTGCACGTGCTCCAAGACCGTTTTATGCTGCATCGCGTCTGTCTCCTCCACCACCTAGGTAGCCAAGACTTCCAGCTGCACCACCTCGAGCTCCCGCTCCCAATCCCAATGATGGTTTGTGCTTCAAGTGTGGCCTTCCAGGTCACCATTCCAGGAACTGCCCTCAGAATCTGTACCAGCTTGCACTTCCTCCAACTGGCCGTGGTAACAATCAGCCCCGCAACAACAATGCCAGGCCTTATGGTCGTGGTCATGCTAACAACATCGATGTGAATGAAGCTCAAGACCAGCCTGCAACTGTGCTGGGTACTCTCCTTGTTAATTCAGTACCAACTTCTATTTTGTTCGATACAGGAGCATTGCATTATTTCATGTCACAAGATTTTGCATTCATGCATGGCATTAAATACAAAGAGATGAGCACTTCGGTATTGGTGGACACCCCCACGGGCCAATGTCAAACCACCATGGTTAGCTGCAATGTCGTCATTGAAATCGAAGGGTTGGAATTTCACGCCTCCCCCGTTATGTTGAAGTCTTCCAATATAGGCCTCATTCTGGGAATGGATTGGTTGAAAGCGCATAATGCTTCTATCGTTTGCGCCACCAAAACTGTCCACCTCTTACACCCTTCAGATGAGATAGTAAGCTACCACGCTCATTTGGTTCAAAATGATGAGGCACGGCTTTATTCCTTGACCACTTGAGGGAATTGAACACATTTCAATCGTTTGCGACTTCCAAGATGTCTTTCCAGAAGAACTCCCAGGGATACCTCCTGCTCGGGCTGTCGAGTTCATCATCGACTTGAAACCAGACACCGTTCCTATCGCCAAACGAACCTACAAGATGCCACCTCATGAACTCCTTGAACTTAAGGAGGAAATCGACAAATCTCTTCGCAGTGGTTTTATTCATCCAAGTTCCTCTACTTGGGGAGCACCTTCTCTCTTTGTGAATAAGAAGGATGGAATGAACCGTTTGGTCCAAGACTACCGTCCTATCAACCAAGCAACTATCCAAAACAAATATCTGCTTCCTCGGATCAATGATCTATATGATCAACTGGTTGGTTCATTAATATTCTCTAAACTCAACTTGATGTTGGGTTACCACCAGATCCGTTTTCGTGAAGAGGATATTCCAAAGACCGCCTTCATTACTCAATATGGTTCTTACGAGTACACCGTCATGTCTTTCGGTTTAACCAATGCTCCAGCGTCATTCTCTCGCCTGATGAACTATATATTCATGGAATACCTCAACAAGTTCATTGTGGTTTATTTGGATGGTATTCTTGTATACTCCAAGTACAAAGAAGAACATGTTGAACATCTTCGACTTGTTCTGGAAAAGCTTCGAGAGCGTCAACTTTATGCCAAGTATTCCAAGTGTGAATTCTGGCTTCCCGAAGTAACCTACCTTGGGCATGTCATCTCTAAGGATGGTATTACCTTCAAACCAGGGCGAGTTCGGGCTATTCTTGATTGGAATCCTCCGAAGAATGTCAAACAAGTCAAAAAAATTCTCGGACTCGCCAGCTACTGTCGTTGATTTGTCGAGAACTTCTCCAAGATCGCCAAGCCCCTGACTGACCTACTTCATAAAGGCGTCAAGTTTGAATGGACATGAAAGTGATAGGAAAGTTTCCAGGCGCTCAAGGACAAGCTGACCTCTGCCCCAGTGCTTTCTCCTTCAAATTCCAAAAAGGATTTCGTCATTTACTGCTACGCTTCAGGTCTAGGGTTAGGCTGTGTCCTAATGCAAGAGCGCAGAGTGATTGCTTACGCCTCTCGTCAGTTACACCCTCATGAAGAGAACTATCCCTTTCATTACCTCGAGCTTGCTGCAGTCATATATGCACTAAAATAGTGGTGATATTACCTTCTCAGTAATCGTTGCGAGATCTTCACCAACCACCAATGTCTGAAGTATCTGTTTACTCACCCAGATTTGAACCTTCATCAACAGAGATGGATGGAGACCGTAATAGATATTGACTTGGGTATTTCCTATACTCCTGGCAAGGCTAATGTAATGGTTGATGCCTTGAGCCGCAAGTCTTATTGTAACCACCTCAATGTTCGAAAAGTGCAGTCCCTTCTTGTTGAAGATTTCAGAAAGCTGAACCTCCATATTGTTCCTCTAGGTGCACTCGCTCCTCCTCCTAAGGCATTTCGAAAGATGAACTTCCGTGTTGTTTCCCAGGGTTCCCTCAATACCCTGGCTGTCGAGCCAGATCTCCTGACTCCAACAAGAGGATTCATGGATATGACTCTCAAGTAGAGGAGACTAAACGCTACCTCACAGAAGGAAAGCCCTCATTCTTCACTGTTGATGATGCTGGCGCTTTGTTCTTCAAAGGTCGCCTGGTGGTTCCAAGTAAGGAGAAAAACCTGGATATGACTCAGAAGGTGATGAAAGAAGCTCATGATACACCTCTATCTATTCATCCTGTAGTACAAAGATGTACCAGGACATTCGTCAAAGATTCGGGTGGCCAAATATGAAGCAAGCCGTTGTTTGCTATGTTGCTGAGTGTGATGTTTGTCATCAAAGCAAAGCAGAACATCAAAGGCCTGCTGGAAATCTGCAACGTATTTCTAGTCCAAAATGGAAATGCGACCATGTTGAGATGGACTTCGTCACTGGTTTTCCCAAATCGCAGAAAGGTTGATGCTATTATTGTCGCCATTGACCAGCTTTCCAAAGTTGTGCATTTTTTGGTTGTCAAAGAAACGATCACTGCTAGTCAGCTGGCAACTCTCTATATGTCCAGAATTGTGTCACTCCATGGTATTCCATTGCTAATCAGCTCAGACCGTGGCAGCCTATTCACTTCAAGATTCTAGGCAAGTTTCCAGGAAGCTATGGGGACTCATCTGTCCTTCAACACCACTTTTCACCCTCAGTCGCAGGGACAAGTTGAACGAGTCAACCAAGTTCTCGAAAACATGCTTCGAGCTTGTGTCATTTCTTTCGGCAAGAAATGGGTGGAATCTCTCCCGTATGCTGAGTTCTCTTATAACAATAGCTATCAAGCTAGTCTGAAGATGCCCCCTTCAAAGTGTTATATGGACGAAAGTGTCAAACTCCTTTGAATTGGTCAGAAATTGGGGAACGGTCACTCTTTGGTCCGGATATATCCAATAAGCCAAAGAATAATGCTGTGTTATTTGCAAGAATCTGAAGACTGCTTAGTCTCGTCATAAGAGTCAGTATGAGCGCCATCACAAAGATATTGTCTATCAACCTAGCGAAAGGCTTATCTTCGAGTCACACCGATGAAGGGTGCACACCGCTTTGGGATCGAGGGAAAGCTAGCTCCTCGCTATATTGGTCCTTTCACCATTCTCGAAAGGCGTGGAAAAGTGACATACCAATTGGAATTGCCGTCGAACCTTTCTCAGGTTCATAATGTCTTCCAAGTGTCATAGCTCCGCCACTACTTCAAGGACCCCCTCAGAGGAGTGGACCATGAAATGCTAAAGCCGCAACAAGACCTCTCGTATAAAGAGCATACGGTCCGCATTCTCGACCAAGCTGAACGTCGCACCTGTCAGAAGGCGATCAAGTTTCTCAATGTCCAGTGGTCAAACCATTCTGAAGATGAAGCCACTTGGGAACGTGAGGGTCATCTTCGAGAGGAATACCCCGCTTTCTATCCTTCTACCTCCTAAATCTCGGGACGAGATTTTTTATAGTGGAGGATAATTGTAACATGTTTGTTAAGCTACAATAATCCCAAGTTAATGGTGCCGTGTCATCACTCGTACTGTTGCTAATCCTCACTTGCATTCAATGGTAGAGGCAAAGGTGTCCCGTCTTTTGATGAGATGGTGATTATCGTTTCGGAGGAGTAGACTTTGACGATCTGACTACGTATGTGCGAGGTCGTTGCGCCTTAGCAATCGCTAAACCAACTCCGAGAGGTTATTGACCATGCCGGAGCATGACCAACCTGACCACGAGGGTCTATTTCCTGCGAGCAAACGAAGAACAAGCAAGAAACTGAGATTGCAAACTGGATATTGCGAATATAAGATAAAACCTTTATTGATCAAGATGGGGTTCTATGACGTCTTGGTCTGGTCGCTGAACGCAAATGAAGTAAGTGAAGTTGCAGGCAAGGTAGTCAGGATCCCGACTCGACTGCTAGAATCCTATGACTTCACGACCCTATGGAAGCATGTCGATCCAAGTCCCACTATGAATCCGGATCAGGTAGAGTCCATGTTGAGTCGCGATACAAATCATAGAATCCAGTACAAAACTGCGGAATCCCGACTATGCTATGGACTATGCCCAATTCTACTAAATTATCTAAGCCATTTGTTTAGTTGTAGCAGAATACTATGCCATCATTCAGACCCTTTTTGACAAGCTTATGGCCCTTTATTCCCCTCCCAAGCCCAAACGCTCAGTCACCGACATCTTTTATTTGACTATTAGAAACCCTAGATCAAACTGAGGATCCAGCTTGTCGACAGATGGAATTAGCGTAAGAAGGAGGATGCGTCAAGATCAATCGGAGAAGGAGAGAAACATCCGTCAAGGTTCAACACTGCGGATTAGCTATACAAGTGATCGATTATTCATGAACTCTTAAAAAACCTCCTAAGTAAATTTCATGCACAGAAGATTTAAAGGTTCTATATATTTCCCTCTCATATGTGTTCCATACATGCAAGCTAGATTATAGGATAGCGATGAAAATAAGTGGAATACAACTAGCATTGACGTATACATTTTTTTCTCTATATTTAGTTTTAGAACTCTATAGAACCCATATAAGTTTCTGGCGTGGTTACAAAATATCTTATTTGAGAAAATCTAGTAGAATCCTCGATTCCACGACTCGATACTACGACTCAATTCTGTCTAAGGAAAATTGGTTCGACTCCGAATCCCGACTCTGACTACCTTGGTTGCAGCTATGGCAAACTTTTAATCTAAACAAAACCCAAAGTCTGAACGGTGCCCTAAGGGCTGTATATATGGAGGAAGAGGGGGGAATTTCGTGTTCCTTGGGGGAGGGGTCCGAAACCAACCCTATCTCTTGTTTCCCCATACATACAGACTCTAAAAATAGCCTATACTTATGTATTTCGAAATTACATGGGCCTGACCCAATAATAAGGTGACGCAACACCTAGAATAGCCTATGAACGAAATTTATGAAGTGGCATCTTGTATATTTCGTCTAAGGCTTCATGCACTCATTATGGTGGCTTCAAAGTCCTGAAATCATCTCTTGTAACTCTGTTCTTGTTTCCCTTGCGCTTGCCATCATCTCCATACTTGTTCTTGCTCCAATGTTCATCTTTCTCCAAGCTAGGCCCTTCGTTTATAAGGAAAATAAATGTATCCAATTTAGGCAACATCATATTCTCATGAACATTAGAATCACTAGCAGAAGGGCCCGTGCATTGCAATGGGAGAAAATAATACCAAATGCTGTTAATTTATAAAAAAGTCTATAATTTAAGTATTTGTAGCTATGGCCCAAACAAAGATGGTCTTTGCCGACAAAATCGCGATTTCAAGATTTCATATGTCTTCTATTTAAACACGGCTTGCATGTAGATTTGATACGTACAAAGAAACAGACAAGTGATCTTCAATTTCGTCTCCAATCTTGATTTTGCTGAGATGTTCATACACAATCTGGATCAGTACCGATACGAAAGCAAGACGAATAATACACTGTTGATTAAGATTGCACCCTAGATACTATATTTTTTAAACGGTTAATAGGTAAAATAACATCATATTCAAATTCTATATATTTTTCTAATCAAATTCCATATATAATATGTTAAATTGGGAGTTATGGTTTAGAAGATATGAGTATTTTAAAAAACATTTGATATGTACTGCGGGTTTAATATCAAAAATATCATGGGCTTTCTATAAAATAGCAATGACGGACTAAGAATACCTATTTCTTTTATTAGTAGGTATAAAGTATCAAGAAACAAAAGTACCTGATAATTCAATTGGCGTGCGCGAGCTCTAGTAATTGGTCCAGTATGTATAGTAGCAGGGACTATGGATGTAACAACGGTATTGATGTCCTCATCATTCAAACACAATTCAAAATTCAAATTCAATAAAAGTCCAAAAATTTAAATTCACAAACATGAAAACTAAAATGTCCATCATGTGGCAATTATTCCATAACTAAATGTGGTGGTGAACCAACATTTTTGTAAAGTGTTTAAATGCCCTAAACTAATTAAAACAATGGCTAAAAACAATCATTAAATACTTTTAAATAATAAACAAATACAAACTTATTTTATTAAGGTGACAGATTATTCATGGCAGTGGCATAATTAATAATACTGATTTAGGGGCTAGTTCTATATTTTACAAAAACCAAAAAAATAAAAAGAATCTAAAAGGAAACAAACACTATAAAAAGAAAATGCAAAAGGACAAAAAAAATGGAAAAGGCCCCTGCCCCCGGGCCGGCCAAGCCAGCCACCTTCCCCACTAGGTCACCCCTCCTCCCTTCCTGTTCCTTCGACCGCGCGCTGACGCGCGCCCGGTCGCCATCGCTCCGCCTCGCTGTCGACGACGGGGGGATAAGGACCCCCCACCTCCTCGGGCCTTCTCCTACCCCACTCACCGCTCCCCACTCCCTCTCCCTCCCGGCCTCTCCTCCCTCGCCAGATCCTCTTTCCCGAGCTCATCCGCTCGCTGTCGTCGCCGTTGCCGCGGCCACCGGCCACCCCGAGCGCTGCCAGGTTGCCCAAGAGCTCCGCCGCGTATTATTCTTCCTCTATGCCAAGCAACGAGGACCCGGACGCCCCCACGCCGCCACCCCAAGCTCGGCTTCTTCCTCAGGACGCCGCACACTGTCGTCGTCTCCGACTGCCTCGACTCTCCCTCGGGCCTTCCCAACAACGGCAATGAGCACCACGCCGATCGCTCCCGTCGCCCGAGCTCGCCCGTGCCCGTCAGCCCTGCTCGCGCGCGTCCTCGCACTCCAGCGCGCGTGCTCGACCACTCGCTGCCGCTCACGCACCTGTATGTCATGGACAAACGTTGGCCATGCCCCGCGTGCGCCCATGCCCGTGGCTGCCACTGCCCCATTGTAAGGTACCAGTGGTCTCTCTCTCGATCTATTGCTCAATTACAAGGGATACAAGCTTCGATTCGAGGTACAGGTAATGGATACAAGAAGAAGAGGAGGAAGAGAGCGCGAGGTAGGAGAAGGGAGCCGTCGGGTGCCGTTTGCCGTGATCCACTGGATGCCTTGTTCGTTGGCTGCCTCGGGGTACTTGTAGTCGTGATGGTTTTGGGCCAGGCCCATGTGCAGGTCTAGTGACAGGCCCGAGTACTGGTTAGGGGAGGCTCCTAACATCCCCCCTCTTTGAAACTCGGCTTGACCCCAAGCCGACGCCCACCTGGATCCCATTGTGCACGATGCTCTTGTACATTGTTGAAGTCTCGATGGTAGGCGAAGCCAGGGCAGACTCCGAGGAGGTAGAAGCAGTAGTTGTTGTCGAGGGAGACTCGATCGAAGGAGATGCCGACGAAGTACTTGTGGTCGACTGAACCTTGCGCGTCGAGGATGTAGCCATTGTCAGCACAGTCGTGGTTGAAGCCGAGGTAGCACTCCTGGTTAACGGAGCCTTGCGCGAAGACAACAGTGACGGTGATGACATCCCTCCCTCCTTGAAAATTTCCTTGAGTCCGTTGGAGCCATCCTGAACAATGCAGAAGACTAGTCCATAATCTCCATGTACCGGACCTCTTGATCAGGCTCTGTGTAGAAGCTTGCCACGCTAGGCCTTCCCAAAAATGAGCATGCAAATCTAATTTCCAGCCCGAACATGAAGGAATCCACACATGGTGAATCATTCCAAGGTACCAATGCCACTGATAGACATGCCCAGACGTAAGACAAAATTGCACGAAGACACAGCTAGGACCTGCACCACTGGGATAAGAGCTTGTTGTCTGCAGACTTGGGCAATGGAGATGAATGATTTCCCGGGCCTTGTTATATGTTGCGTCCAGAGAAGGAAGCCACCACTCTTTTTTTGCATGAGCACTCATAGGCACACAAATCTTGCCATCTTGGCTGCTCCCAGCCTCCAATATCCATTTTCCAAATAAGCATGGCGCACTGCACACACCCTTGCACTGAGCGCCACCAATATGTATGATTGCATATGTGGGAATCAACCAGTGCTGCACTGAATCATCTACAAATACAACAAGAATACGCAGACTGATTGTATTGGATTTTGCTATTCCAGAACACATATCAGGTGGGCTCTGGTTGAAATAAGGCAGCCGCCCCCATTCATGAGTAGTGCTCTGCTTAAACATGTGAACAACAGCAGCACAAACTGCATCCCATTTCAGATATGCCGAAGCAAAATTTGGTGGCTGGACACACTGCATATTTGATGGGTGCCACAATTCCGAATTGATTCCTCCATAAAAAATGTCACAGTGGAGGCGTCCTTTGTCCAGTGACAATTTACATGTTTTTGTTGATGTAAGATGCTGACAGCAGCATTTCGCCCAAGCTTTGGTACAGATCACCGGGTCCATCTCTCGTGAATCACAGATTGCATACCAAGGCAGTAATAGGATCATGGTACATGGAGCATACTGAAGAACTAGGCTGGGTACTGCTTCCTTATGCATGATCACATGAGTCAACAATTGCACAAGCACCATGTACCTATTAGTAGGGGAACGTGCACCTGCCTTGGAGCTTGCAACTAAATTATGTGAACCACTGTTCTCCAGCTTCCTCTGATCAGAACAATATGCAATACCTCCCAGTAGATGCCAAAACTGTGGTTGTGCATCTTGCGAGTAACTGAAGGGTTGTTCACAAAGACAGATGGGTTGAACCATCAAAAACGTCAGAAGGTCCCAATATTGATGAAATTGTTTGGAACTGCATTTGTTAGCAAAATAGCCACTGCCTCGAATTTCCTCGTGATTCAAATTTTTTCCAAACACTGACATGCTCACTACCTTTACATAGAGCTGACCACACAAGTGTTGCTCGAACCTCACATGTATTGCTCGACAATTACCTGAAAATGATGCCCACTGTAGTTCCCGTTGGATGGTCTCCTGATTGAACTTGAACAGTGGCCCTGGTCTCGGTTGGAGCTTGGTTCCCTCATAACCCTGTAGCTCAGTTGAAACAAAGAACATACATGCACAAGAAGCTTGTTGAACTTGAGAATGAAGTCCATGTGATGACTGCATAGAAGATAGCAATAACTCAAACCGCCTTAGCTGAAGATCAATACTGCTGGAGAGTTCTGTGCTCAGAACACCCAATTTCTTCATAGTCCAAAACAGATGCACAACCAGAGTAGCAAGATAAGACCGATGCATAACAGGAGCAATAGTACTAGCACATGCACAGAGTTCCACAAGCCGGTGACTGCCATGAAAGAGTTTGAAATGCTTACTGAATTCTGAATCCTCATTGTCCTGTTTCAAGGACCACAAGCACAAGAACAGACCAGAGAATATCATTATGTAGTATCCGCGGAGGCTGCACGCGAGATCTCCAATATGACATAATTCCAGAGGAAATGCAATACCAATCAAACCACAGTCATGCACTTGGGCTAACAAAAACAACAGCTCCAAGGACCTTCCAATTGGGAATGATGGCCATGGGATGGGCCATACCTCGTTTCGGTCAACAAGATCCCGTGCTCGATGCTTAGAAATTTTCCATTGTATTTGGGTTGTACAGGCAAGATTACTAGCACTCCAAATTTTGTGAAGACCAAAAGTGCCAGCTAACTCATTGGGGATCTCTGGCCACACTGGTACTGCTCAGCCATTGCTTGAAAACAAGGGCCAAGGTAGTTTCAGCTGCATACTTTGCAAATACTTCCAGGATTCTCTCACAGAATTCAGAACACCATGAAAATGCTTCATCGCAAAAGTATCTTCTGACAGCAGCCCAACATGCTTCCAATACAGTTCATGAGAGAAAGCAAATGACGGCCACGGCATGGGCCGTTTCTTGTTTCCATCTGCATGATCTCTCCAAAAGGATGGCCATGGCTTCGGTCATAACACCATCCATGAGGGCGCCACAGCTGGGTGGAGCACATACCTCAGTAGGTTGGTGTCAATGCGAGAGTATTTTGTCGAACAGGTGGTCAGCATCGGTGCAGAGAGGTCGCTAGGAATGATGAGTATGATGTTTGGGCGTACGGCAAGCTCGAGGACGGTGTCTGGAGTAGCCGCCATGAGTGTGTACTCCTCCGGTCCTGCAACAGCGACGCCGCAGGTGCTGTCGGGGGAAGACTTTGGTGACGAAACCTGGACGTGGAGCGGCGGATTGGTGCTGGTCGTCACATGAATGTTGAGGGCGTCGAACTTGTCGCTGAGGTCGATGAAGGGCTTGGGGCATACGGTGGTGACCTTGTTGGCGCTGTTGGTGGCGACAGCTTGGTTCAAGCCATCCGTCGAACAGGTGATGTGCCCCATCGTGACACAGGCAGGGGGCACGTAGTGGATGACCGCGAGCACTTCCTGGGCCTTGGTGGTGGAGCCGGAGACGTCGGCAACGGGCGCCGACGAGGCGTGCATCGTGGTTGAGGCCGCCGGATCAACAAGCGTGGTAACCACCAGAGGGGCACCCGTGCTTGCAATACCCAACGCTGAGCTCATCTCATCTGCCTGGGCGCATAACCTCTCAAGATACCACAACAACTGCTCGTTGGCAGACATGGCCTCCCACTCTGGTGGTTTGACGGCGGGCATGGCGTCCTCGCCGGTGGAATCAGAGGGATTGGGAGTGGTAGAAAATTTGGAGGAAATTTGAGGGAGAAGGGTGGTGGTCTGGCTCTGTATACCAGATGTAAGGTACCAGTGGTCTCTCTCTCGATCTATTGCTCAATTACAAGGGATACAAGCTTCGATTCGAGGTACAGGTAATGGATACAAGAAGAAGAGGAGGAAGAGAGCGCGAGGTAGGAGAAGGGAGCCGCCGGGTGCCGTTTGCCGTGATCCACTAGATGCCTTGTTCGTTGGCTGCCTCGGGGTACTTGTAGTCGTGATGATTTTGGGCCAGGCCCATGTGCAGGTCCAGTGACAGGACCGAGTACTGGTTAGGGGAGGCTCCTAACACCCATTGCTGCTCCTTCTGTTGCCACGACTACTTGCTGTCGCTGTCATCGGCCGCCGCCGCTCGTGGTCGTCCCTTTTCCCGCTGCCGCACCTTGCCTCACACCAGCTATCGCCCCGCTCCCCGTGAGGCGCACTGCTGCAGCCGCCGCAGCCGCCCGAGCAGCGCCGCCGCCCAGCTCGCCGCTGTTGCCGCCCTTGACCATCCCAGCGACCCCCTGTTGGGTCAGCTAGATGCTTGCGAGCCCGGGGCTTGTCCCAGCTCCCGCCGCCGCCGCTTCGGTGGCTTGCCGGAGCCTCGTACACCATGGCCAGAGGCCACTGTCGCTAACCCACTGACGTGGCATGGTTAATGGCCAGTTTAATTAACCCCCCGACCCAATGGCAAGTGGGCCCATGCCTGCTTGTCCGAATCCGGGCTTTGGGGAACCAAAGTAAGGTTCAAACTGAGAACTCCACTAGGCTAGGACTCGCTGCCTCACGGCGATGCTTCGTCGTGCTCGAGCGAGAGATAAGAAGGGAGGAACACGATGATTTACCCAGGTTAGGGCCACCTTGCGGTGTAAGACTCTACTCCTACGTTGTGGTGGATTGCCTCACGAGGGAGGATGAGTATGAGAGTACAAGGATGAACTGCCTTCGGAGAGCTCAAAGGTCAACCTCCCTCTATGGTGGAGACTAACCTATACTTATACTGGCCCGGTCCTCTTCCTCGAAAACTCTAGGCGGGAAGGGATGCGAAGACGACCAACTTGAAAGGGTACAAGAGTACATCTTATCCTGGCAAAAAGCAGTCTTCGTCTGATAAAGCTTCTGGGCATGACGCGTCGGTGGGCTCGGCGATGACCTCCGTCCTGGCGGGTCCGTGGTCCTAGTCTTCCTGCACCGGAATGGCAAGCTTTGGGGATTCCCTCGGGAACCTGTGTGTTGTCCTTGCGGTCCTGGTCTGCGCCCGCTGGCGCCCCTCTGGCTCCACTCATCATGGCTCACGTCACCCACGTGCACCGCAAGGCGGCATGGTGAGCCTAGAGATGTCCGCCCGGCGAGGCGCCTCGGGAGAACACCCTGCGGAGGCCCTTGGGAGACCTTGATGGTCCTCGCTGACGCTCGCCTTGCAAGGGTCTTGCTCATGAAGTCTTGATGCTGGGCCACGCCGGGCCTTCTGATGATGCCATGCAATGGGCCACAGGTAGACGGGCCTGGGTACCCCCAGTACCCCGGTCCCACGGTGCGCACGACTTCACGCGCGGCGGAGAGAAAGAGAGGGGGCGATGCGACGCGGACACAAAGCCGGGTGCATACCGCGGGGCCATCATTGCCTCGAAGGTGAAGGGGCACGGACCAGCCACTTTCGGTCGATATAACAGGGCGAGGGGTCGGACCCCTCGGTCCATCTCCGTCTTCTAGCCTCTCCGTCTTCAGCCGCTACTGCTTTAGCCATGGCACCTTGATGAGGTTTTCCACCACCGAGAAGGGCAAGGCAATGCTGGAAGGATCGGAGCCACCGCAATGCATAAGAGGGTGGGGCCGCCCCTGCAAGTCCGCCGCTATGCCCGGGATGCCTCCCCAGGGACACGTGCATCCTCCATTGGCGGCCCTCATAAGCTCGGGTGGCCGCGGAAAGAACCCTGCTCACAGGCGCGGCTACAGGGGTCGAGGCAGCCATGACCAAGGAGGGAGAGGCGGCACAGCAACCCGACCACCCCGAGCACGGACCCATTCCACCGATTCGGTCTGCGAGTTCATCGTGTGGATGGAGAGCCCGCCCCGCACCTTGCGCCAGCTCCCGGACTCCTCTGTGGAGGAGCTGGCGGTGGATGCACCCCTTTGGCTATGGCTGCAGCTGGAGGACTGTTGCAACAAGTCCTCCTAGGTGGCGGGCTGAGACTACTGATGTCGCTTGAACTATGTCGGTATTTTCCCAAAGAGAAAGGGATGATGCAACACAACTACGGTAGGTATTTCCCTCAGTTAAGAAACCAAGGTATCAATCCAGTAGGAGAACCAAGCAACACTATGTAAATGGTACCTGCACAGAAAGAACAAATACTTGCAACCCTACGCGTATAAGGGGTTGTCAATCCCTTCTTCTGGTAACCGCCAGAAATTGTTAAGTTGACGGGATAAAATTGTGATAGATTGGATAAATAGATCTCAATAAAACGCAAAATAGAAGATGCAAATAAAAAGTGCAGCAAGTTATTTTTGGGTTTTTGGAATAACAGATCTGAAAACAAAAGCAAATAAAAATAGATCTCAAAGCAAATATGATGAATAATAGACCTGGGGGACATAGATTTCACTAGTGGCTTCTCTCAAGAAATGGCACACAGTGGCTAAACAAATTACTGTTGGGAAATTGATAGAACCTCAAATAATTATGACGATATCTAGGCAATGATCAATATATAGGCATCATGTCCAAGATTAGTAGACCGACTCCTGCCTGCATCTACTACTATTACTCCACACATCAACCGCTATCTAGCATGCATCTAGTGCATTAAGTTCATGGAGAAATGGAGTAATGCAATGAGAACGATGACATGATGTAGACGAGATCTATTCATGTAGGAATATCCCCCATCTTGTTATCCTTAATAGCAATGATACCTACGTGTCTTGCTGCCCCTTCTGTCCTTGGAAAAGAACACCACACGGTCGAACCCATCAAAAAGCACCTCTTCCCGTGGCAACAAAAGTTGATCTTGTTGGCTAATTAAACCAAAGATTCGAAGAAGAAATATGAGGCTATAAATAATCATGCATATAAGAGATCAAAGAAGACTCAAATAATATTCATGGATAAAAGATCTGATCATAAACTCAAAGTTCAGCGGATCCCAACAAACACACCGCAATAGAGTTATGCCAATTAGATCTCCAAGAGACTATTGTATTGAGAATCAAAAGAGAGAGAGAGGAAGCCATCTAGCTACTGCCTACGGACCCAAAGGTCTATGATGAACTACTCACGCATGTTCGGAGAGGCACCAATGAGGATGATGAACCCCTACTAGATGGTGTTTAGATTGGATCTCGTGGTTCCGGAACTTGCGGCGGCTGGAATTGTGTTTCATTGACTCCTCTAGGGTTTCTGGAATATGTGAGGATTTATAGGGCGAAGAGGTGGCGTGGGAGGCCACTGAGGTGGGCACAACCCACCAGGGCGCCCCCAGGGGGGTGGGGGTTGTGCTCACCTCGGGTACTTCTTTGGCCCATATTGTGTCTTCTGGTCTAGAAAATTTTTCCAAAAAGTTTCGCTGCGTTTGGACTCCGTTTGGTATAGATTTTCTACAAAGTAAAAACAAGCAAAAAACAGCAACTGGCATTGGGCACTATGTCAATAGGTTAGTCCCAAAAAATGATATAAAGTTGCTATAAAATGATTTTAGAACATCCAAGAATGAGAATATAACAACATGGAACAAGCAAAAATTATAGATACGTTGGAGACGTATCAGCATCCCTAAACTTAATTCCTACTCATCCTCGAGTAGGTAAATGATAAAAATAGAATTTTTGATGTGGAATGTCGCCTAACATGTTCATCACATATTCTTTTCTTTTGTAGCATGGCCACTTGGACTTTTATATGGGTCAAAGCAATAGTCTAGTTTTGACATAAAGATTTCAATACTCAAGCATATCATTAAGCTACCATGTCTTTCAAAATATCAACACTAAAGCAAGTTATCCCTAGCCCATCATGCTCAATCATTGATCCATTCATGAAACACACTCGCATATTAGCTACATCTAATGCTCAAGTACGATCATACTGCCCCTTAGCTGGATCTTTATATGAGAAGACGGAGACTCAAATAAAAATAAAAATTTCATAAAGTAAATAGATAGTACCTCATAGAGGTAATTAGGGATTTGTAGAGGTGCGAGAGCTCAAAGCTTAAATTGAGAGATAAAAAAATTAGAGATGCATACTTTTCCTGTCAACAAAAATGACCGAGTAATTCCCAACACTTTCCATGCTAGATATATCATAGGCGGTTCCTAAACAGAAAATAAAGTTTATTCCTTTTTCCACCATTCTTTCACACACCACGGCTAGCCGTATCCATGAATACCACCCATACCAACACTTTCCAAGGAATTTATTATTTGACAACATAAAGTAAATTTCTTTTTCATTTCTGGACTGGGCATCCCTATTACCGTCGCACTCTCGTGCAATGACAAGTGAATAAACACTCATCTTGAGAATAACACATCTAGCATGGAAAATATTGGCCGCCCCCTGCCTCTTCATGAGTGGTAGGAACACACAAAAAGGAAATTTATTTTGTAAATTTGAGATGGCACATAAAATTTGCTTATAATGGCACGAGAATACCGCATATAGGTAGGTATAGTGGACTCATATGGCAAAACTGGGTTTAAGGATTTTGGATGAACAAGCAGTATTTCTACTTAGTACAAGTGGAGGCTAGCAAATAGATTGAGAAGCAACCAACCAAGAAACGAAAAATCACATAAGCGAGCATTAAGCATAATTAGCACCGAATAATGCACCATAAGTAGGATGTAGTTTCATTGCATAACTATTGACTTTCGTGCTTGCATAGGGAATCACAAACCTTAACACCAATATTCATACTAAAGCATAATTACTCACCAACATGACTCACATATTATTATCATCATATATATTATTACAAAGAATCAAGTTTATTTTGTCCAATGATCTTCATGAAAGTTTTCATTATACCCCTCTTGAATATATCACTTTGGGACTAATTTCATATGTTGCTTTTGATAGCTCAAACAAATTTACGTGAAGAACATGTGCATAATTTTTTTTCGTTTCTCAAAATAATATAAGTGAAGCATGAGAGAATTTCTCCGAAAATTTCCTAACTCCCAAATAAATCTAGGTGAAGTATTTCTTCAAAATATTAAAGGACACCATGCTCAAAAAGATATAAGTGAAGCACTAGAGCAATTCCATACCTCAAAGAATTTAAGTGAAGCATAGAGAGAAATTCTAATAAATCAAAGCATAATTTTGACTCTCTCAAATAGGTGTGTTCAGCAAGGATAGATGACACAAACTAAAAGCAAAACAAGCAAAGACTCATATAATACAAGACGCTCCAAGCAAAACTCATGATATGCGATGAATAAAAATATAGGTCCAAGTAAAATACCGATGGTCGTTAGAAGAAAGAGGGGATGCCTTCCGGGGCATCCCCAAGCTTAGTTGTTTGTTTCTCTTTGGATAATAACTTGGGGTGCCATGGGGCATCCCCAAGCTTAGGCTCTTCTTACTCCTTATTCCTTCATCCATCATGATCTCACCCAAAACTTGAAAACTTCAATCACACAAAACTCAACAAAACCTACGTGAGATCCGTTAGTATAAGAAGGCAAATCACCACTCTAAGTACTATTGCAAACGCATTCATATTTTATTTTTGCATTATATCTACTGTGTTTTAACTTTTCCATGGCTTATACCCTCCAATACAATCCATAGATTCATAAAAATAAACACACAACACAAAGAAAACAGAAGATGCCAAAAACAAAACAGTTTGTAGTAATCTGAAAACTTTGAATACTTCTCTAACTCCAAAAATTCTAAAAAATTAGGACAACGCAGGAATTTTTTTATATTAATCTTGTGTACAAAATCAGGATTTGATCGCTCTTATGTGATTTTACAAAATTCCGTTACTCGCACACAAAGTCTCTGTTTAGATCAAATCAACTATCACCCAACATGATCCCAAAGGATTTACTTGGCATAAACACTAATTAAAACATAAAAAATGCAATCATAACAGTAGCATTATTGTGCAAACACTCAAGAACAGAAAAAAGATAAAAATAAATTTTATTCATTGGGTTGCCTCCCAACAAGCGCTATCATTTTATGCCCCTAGCTAGGCATAATGCATGGATTCAAGTGGTATCATATTTCATTCTAGATCCATAAGATGCCCTCATGATTGGTTCATATGGTGGCCTAATTCTTGTCCTAGGGAAGTGTTCCATACCCTTTATTAGTGGAAATTGAAATTTAATATTGTCTTCTTTCATATCAATCACGACATCTATAATGCGTAAAAACGGTCTACCAAGTATAATTGGACATGCCGGATTGCAATCAATATCAAGAATAATAAAATCTATGTGCACATAATTCCTATTTGCAAGAATACGAACATCATTAGTTCTTCCCATAGGCTTTTTAATTGTAGAACCCGCCAAGTACAAATTAAGAGAACATTCTTCAATATCGGTAAGACCAAGCACATCACATAAAGATTTTGGAATTGTGGAAACACTAGCACCCAAATCATACAAAACAAAACACTCATAATTTTTAATCTTGACTTTGATAGTAGGTTCCCATTCATCGTGTAATTTTCTAGGAATTGAAATCTCTAATTCCAACTTTTCTTCTAAAGCTTTCATCATGGCATCTACGATATGTTTAGTAGAAGCTTTATTTATTCATTGGCATGAGGTGCATTTATCATGTATTGCAACAAAGAAATACAATGAATCAAAGAGCAATACATCACTAGTTAAAGTTTTGACCTCTCCAAACCCACTGTTATCAATTTTCTCATCAAGATTTTCACCCTCCGAATTATCATGACGCCTTCTAGCTAAAGTTGACTCTTCTTTAGTCCCTTTATCATCAATTTTATTTTTTCTAAACAAGGAATCAATAGAAGAAACACCAATCATTTTAAGATCTTCATAATTTTATGAAAGCAATCAGTAGAAAACGCTCTTTCTAAAAATTCTCTTTTAGATCCAAGCATAGCGGTTCTTTTCTTACTTTCATCCATAGAAACATATAAAGCTTTAATTGGTTCCTCAACCTTTGGTACAAAAAATTTCGACTTGAGATTTTCTACGTCGTGAGAAATTCTATCAATGCTTCTAGACATATCATCAATCTTATTCAACTTTTCTTCTAGTATTGAAAGCTTTTTGAGCATTGATAAATTCTTTAGTATTATTCTCAAGATCAGAGGTGTTCTAATTATTATTGTAAGAAGGATTACCATAGGAATTACCATAACTATTAGAGGAATGTCCTGGGAAAGGCCTAGGATTAAAATTATCCTATAAGCATTGTTATTAAAGTTGTTCCATGAGACAAAATTCACATCTACGGGATCACTATTTTGCTCAATCAAAGTAGACAAAGGAACACCATCAAGATCAATAGAAGCACTTTTATTAGCAACCAATTTCATATGAGCATCAACTTATTCACTCAAAGTAGAAATTTCTTCAATTGAACTAACTTTTTTACTAGTAGGTGCTCTTTTGGTATGCCATTGTGAATAATTAGCCATAATATTAATTGAGTAGCTTCACCCAAAGTAATTTCCATAAAAGTACCACCCACGGCGGAATCTAAAAGATTTCTAGAAATAAAATTCATTCCCGTATATTTTTTTGTTATAATCATCCAAAGATTTAAACCATGAGTAGGAAAATTTCTTAGCATTAATTACATTCTTTCCCAAGATTGCGCAACATGTTCATGTTCAAGTTGCTTAAATTTCATGATTAGAGTTCTTAGGGAATTAATTTTTGCGGGCGAAAAATACTTAGTAACAAAAGCATCTTTGCACTTATCCCAAGAATCGATATTATTGTGAGGCAAAGAAGATAACCAATTTTTTGCAAGATCCCGCAAAGAGAATGGAAATAATTTCAACTTCACAATATCATTGTCCACATCTTTTTTATTTTGCATATCACACAACTCTATGAACGTGTTTAGATGGGACGCGACATCCTCATTAGGAGTACCGGAAAATTGAACTTTCATGACAAGATTCGACAAAGCGGCATTAATATCACAAGACTCCACACTAGTGGCGGGCGGAGGAATCAGAGTGCTAATAAAATCATTATTAATGGTATTGGAAAAATCACACAACTTGGTATTTTCTTGAGACATCACGACTACGCAGACAAGATTGCAAACAAAAACAGACCTGGCAGAAAAAACGGTGAACGAAAAAGAGGGCGAATAAAACGACAAATTTTGTGAAGGTAGGGAGATGAAAACGAGAGGCAAATGGCAAATAATGTAAATTGCAAGGAGATGAGATTTGTGATCAGGAACCTGATAGATGTTGATGATGTCTCCCTGACAACGGTGCCAGAAATTCCTTTTGATGTCTCTTGAACTACGTCGGTATTTCTCCAAAGAGGAAGAGTTGATGCAACACAGCTACGATAGGTATTTCCCTCAGTTATGAAACCAAGGTATCAATCCAGCAGGAGAACCAAGCAACACTACATAAACGGTACCTGCACACAAAGAACAAATACTTGCAACCCGACGTGTATAAGGGGTTGTCAATCCCTTCTTCGGATAACGGCGCCAGAAATTGTCAAGTTGACGGGATAAAATTGTGACAGATTGGATAAATAGATCTCGATAAAACCCGAAATAAAAGATGCAAATAAAAAGTGCAACAAGGTATTTTTGGGTTTTTGGAATAATAGATCTAAAAACAAAAGCAAATAAAAATAGTTCTCAAAGCAACTATGCCGAAGAATAAACCCGCGGGCCGTAGATTTCACTAGTGGCTTCTCTCAAGAAATAGCACACGGTGGGTAAACAAATTACTATTGGGCAATTGATAGAACCTCAAATAATTATGATGATATCCAGGCAATGATCAATATATAGGCATCATGTCCAAGATTAGTAGACCGACTCCTGCCTGCATCTACTACTATTACTCGACACATCGACCGCTATCCAGCATGCATCTAGTGTAATAAGTTCATGGATAAACAGAGTAATGCAATAAGAACAATGACATGATGTAGACGAGATCTATTCATGTAGGAATAACCGCCATCTTGTTATCCTTAATAGCAACGATACATACGTGTCTTGCTGCCCCTTCTGTCACTGGGAAAGAACACCGCAAGATTGAACCCATCGCAAAGCACCTCTTCCCATGGCAAGAAAAATTGATATTGTTGGCCTAACTAAACCAAAGATTTGAAGAAGAAATGCGAGGCTATAAATAATCATGCATATAACAGATCAAAGAAGACTCAAATAATATTCTTGTATAAAAGATCTGATCATAAACTCAAAGTTCATCGGATCCCAACAAACACACCGCAAAAGAGTTACATCAAATAGATCTCCAAGAGTCAATTGTATTGAGAATCAAAAGAGAGAGAGGAAGCCATCTAGCTACTGCCTACAGACTCTTAGGCCTATGATGAACTACTCACACATCATCGAAGAGGCACTAATGAGGATGATGAACCCCTCCGTGATGGTGTTTAGATTGGACCTCGTGGTTCTGGAACTTGCGGCGGCTGGAATTATGTTTTGTCGACTCCCCTAGGGTTTCTATAATATTTGGGGATTTATAGGGCGAAGAGGCGGTGCGGAAGGCCACCGAGGTGGGCAAAACCCACCAGGGCATGCTTGGGCTCCTAGGCGTGCCCTGGGAGGTTGTGCTCCCCTCAGGCCTCCCGTCTGGCACTTATTTGGCCCATCTTGTTTCTTATGGTCCAGAAAAATTCTCCAAAAAGTTTCGGTGCGTTTGGACTCCATTTGCTATTGATTTTTTGCAAAGTAAAAAACAAGCAAAAAGCAACAACTAGCACTGGGCACTATGTCAATAGGTTAGTCCCAAAAATGATATAAAGTTGCTATAAAATGATTGTAAAACATCCAAGAATGATATAATATAATAACATGGAACAAGAAAAAATTATAGATACGTTAGAGACATATCAATCACCCTTTCCGGCTTCATGTACCTGACACAGGGGTGGAAGTCGTTCGCCCGCGCCCGCGGCCTGAAGGAGGGGCACACCTTCCACTTCAATTTTGACGGGGTTGCGATGCTTTTCGTGAAGATCTTTGGGTGGCCTGGCGCCCGCATGGAGTGCTACATGGAGAGTGAAAGCAGTAGCAGCGACCACTCCTTCGGCGACGACGACTATAGCAGCAGCTGTCGGTGTCAAAACCGGCGGATCTCGGGTAGGTGGTCCCGAACTATGCGTCTAAGGTTGATGGTAACAGGAGGTGGGGGACACGATGTTTACTCAGGTTTGGGCCCTCTCTATGGAGGTTATACCCTACTTCCTGCTTGATTGATCTTGATGAATATGAGTATTACAAGAGTTGATCTACCACGAGATCGTAATGGCTAAAACCCTAGAAGTCTAGCCTGTATGATTATGATCGGCTCTATGGACTAAGCCCTCTGGTTTATATAGACACCGGAGGGGACTAGGGTTGTACAAAGTCGGTTACAGAGAAATGAATGTTCATATCCGGGCACCAAGCTTGCCTTCCACGCCAAGGAGAGTCCCATCCGGACAAGGGAGAGAGTCTTCTGTCTTGTATCTTCATAGCCCATTAGTCTGGCCCACGTCAAATAGGCCGGACGGCCGAGGACCCCTTAATCTAGGACTCCCTCAGTAGTCCCTAAACCAGGCTTCAATGACGAGGTGTCCAGCGCGCGAATTGTCTTCGGCATTGCAAGGCGGGTTCCTTCTCCGAATACTCCAAAACAGTCTTTGAACACAAGAATCGTGTCCGGCTCTGCAAAAAAATTCCACACACAACCGCAGAGAGTATAATATTTCACGAGCCCAATCCGCTGACAACTTTTGGTAGCGTGACATCACGTCACCGCCCGACCATTATTTCAAACCGTTTTTAGCCTGCCGCTCCATATTTCGAGAGGCGGTTTCATTGGCACCTCTTGTCAAAGCTGAGATCGTGTCCCCTTATTGCAGGATTCTCATCAATGCGGGCATGGGTAATCCCACGGTGTCGTCTGCACGGCCCTTGTGAATAGGCGAGTTTTAGGGCGAGTGGGGAGGCTCTTGATATTCATTGCCTTTATAAAGAGATAGGGATTCACCCCTTTCACCCACGCCTTCTCTCTCTGCCTCCCCCATTCTCGAGCTCTAGAGCCCAAGTTCTCATCTTTTCCGCCCCAAGAAAGCACTCCAACCATGTCCGGATCCGGAGCGTAGGGCAAGTGGACGACTTCCTCCGTTAAGGAGAAGGACATTACCAAGCTCCGGGAGGCTGGGTATTTGGCCGAGGAAATCACCCACCGGCTTCCGGCCAAGGGACATATCGTCCCCACCCCGGAGCCCCATGAGAGGGTAGTATTCATCCCCCACTTCATCCGCGGGTTGGGATTTCCTCTCCACCCATTCGTCCGCGGACTCATGTTCTACTATGGGTTGGATTTCCATGATCTGGCCCCAACTCCTTCCTCAACATCTCGGCATTCATTGTCGTGTGCGAGGCCTTCCTCCGCATTCCACCCCACTTCAGATTATGGTTAAAGATCTTCAATGTGAAGCCGAAGGTCGTGGGCAGTCAACACGCGGAGTGCGGAGGTGCCATGGTGAGCAAGATGCCCAACGTTGCATGGCTAATAGGTACCTTCGTGGAGACCGTCAAAGGGTGGCTACAGTAGTGGTTCTACATTACAGAGCCGCGCGACACCACCTGGGCCGCGGCTCCCGAATTCCAGTTCGGAGCCCCGATGCGGTCACCTCCTGGCTAGAGAAGGGCCTAGATTGGTCTTCGTCAAACGAGCTGACAACGCTTCAGACGCGCATCAGGAGCATGATAGACAAGAATATCAAGCTTGTCAATGTGATCCAGGTGATGCTTGTTCGCCGGATCCTTCCGTGCCAAAGCTGGGCTTGCCATTTGTGGGAGTACGATCCGGCGAAGCACCAGACCTTGCTATAGTTCTTCGGCACTACGCACGAAGACATCTGGAAGGTGCTTTTCAAGTCCAACGAGACATTGCCAGATACGACCGAGGACCATGGGCATGACTTGGCCCATCCCGCTAGTCCGGTAAGTTTTTTCATGTTTTCAAGATGTATCCTTTACTTCCATACTCGAGGAAGACGCCTAAGCCTCCCTATTGATTCTCTCGGGGCTGGACAAAGAAGGCGGAGCAGATTCATTGTCCGACTCTGCGGCCTGAAGACCCAGCAATTCCACTTCTAACGAAGATGCTAGTTCCGGCGCCCTATCAAACGCCAGAGAAGAAGGCCAAGGGGACCAGAGGTGGCCTCCGTCATAAGGGCACTTCAGACGTGATGTCCGGAGATGCCGAGACTTATTCCTCCGCCATTGAGGATGACGAGGAAGACAAGGAGGAGGAAGAAAGCCATTCCCCCCTAAGGGGGGGGGGGAGAAAGAAAAGGACGGCCTCCATGCGTCTGGAGGCTGAAGCGGCCAAGAAGGGGAAGGCTTCCCTCCCGGACAACTCCACAGCAGACACCGACAGCAGCTCAGAGTGTCACCCTAGGGATAAGCCCCTGGCCCAATAGTAAGTACTTGAAGATGCACTCATATATCCGGCCCTTTTCCTTCATGGTTTTAACATGTCAAATCATGTGTTGTAGCCCGGCCCGTTCCGTCCTCCAGCGATCCTCATCAATTGGGAATTCGCTGGACCCGAAGGTGATGGACAGTGGGTCCCTTCTGGCGGCCTCCTCTCCCAAGGCCATGGATGACATCAAGGTGTTGTCCTGAAGGACCCCAGGCCAGGGAGAGACGTAGGAGGCTGTCAAGGTGGCGCCAGAGGGTGAAACCTTGGCCGTCGGACACATGGGGGAGCAAATCCCCATGGATACTGGCGATGGGGGCCATATCCAATTCGGCCCCCAACCGAATACAATTCCGGAGACCTATACGGCTCCGGAATTAGGTAAGCAGCCTCTTTCAAAAGAAGGAGGTGTGCCTATTCCACCGGTGACCTCTGTCCATCCAGAGGCACCGGATAATTTGCTGGAAGCGCTGCAAGGCGCTTCCATTATTGAGGAACACCGTATCCTTATGGGTACGGTAGTTGAGAGGGTGTAGTCCGTTAAGAGCGGACTGACCGACACCTGTACCAGCCTTCTAACAGGTTTTGAGGTGAGCGACACAATTATATAAAAATAATGTCATAGTATAGACAGTAGCCCCTGAGACTCTGTCCGGTGTTCGGAAAGAAAAGCCGAACAGAGGATCAAATAATTTTCGCAGGAGACTAACCTGACATGTCTATATGAATAAGCAGGCGTCGTTGCTGGCTGCGACCTCTCATGCTGCTGAGGTCTCCGGGCTAAAGCAAAGTTTGGAGCAGATCGAGGAAGAGCTCGGCCGTGTGAAGAAACAGCTGGAAGACAATCAAGGTATGCAATAACCCTGTCTATACTCAGGAAGGATGAATGATTTGTGCTGACTAAAGTGCCATGATATTTATTAGGAGCAACGACCGAGGTGGAGACCCTCAAGAAGGCACTGGCCAAGGCCGAGGAGAGAGCGGCCAAGGAACAAGCCGCCTGTGAAACGCATGAGGCCAGGGTCGGTGAGGTCCAGCAGGAGCTCTAGGATGCCGTGAGAAATGCGAGTCCTCGGAGCGCAACATTGTGGATGAAGAGTCCGAACTTGCCAAGGCCCTCCAAAGCGCACACGATGCCCGGGTTGAAGCCCAGGGCACCCTCCAGGAAGTCCAGGAGGCCAGAAAAACCGCGGCGGGTAAGGCCTTTATTATGCAGAGCAAATATGTGAAGAAAAGGTTCCTCTTATTGACCCGGATTTGGAGTTCTCCAGGGGTGTTTGCGGATCTGCCGCGCAGTGTTTCCGATGCTGCGGAGTTTTTCCGAGCCAAAGAGGGGAGCTCGACGGAGAAGCTGTTCTAGTCACAATACCTTGCGCCAGAACATCCGGTGCCCTTTAGCGATCAACTAAAATAGCTGGTTGAACTGCATAGGGTGGCCGAACTGGCCATGAAGGATTTGATAGTCCAGTTGTGGCCTACCGAAGCCATACCGAGCAGCTACTTCGGGCTCGTGACGTCCTCAAGCGGTTGGTCTGCATCGAAGGTGCACGGATGGCCTTCGCCCGTGTCAAAGTTTAGTGGGCGAAGATGAATGCTGTCAAGCTCGCGACCGAAGGACCGCCCACTGGCAAGGAGCACTGCACGCCCGAGCGGTATTTTGATGATGTCCTGGAGGGATCCCGCATTGTGGTGGAGCAATGTGCGAAGGATATTATCTTTGAATGAATGCATTCATGTTATCCTGTCCTGTACTATGAAACAAGGTTGTGATGTAATATAATGCTTGTTTTTTATTTAAAAATTCCCGTGTGGCCGTTTTCTTTGAATCTGAGAGTTGGCCAGTCGTCGGCTTCAGCCCCCATGTAGTTAGTACAGGGGTGTTCGGGATGGAATCTAAACACTCTTGATCCAAAGGTTTGGTCCTTAAAGGAGGTGTTTAGCGCAACGAACCAGGCAATCGGACTATGTGGCTTTATCACCCTCACTTAAGCATAGGAGTTTGACAATAGAAATTTAGGCGCAGCCCCTAGTATTTGTAAGTCCGAACTTGGGGTGCTGTAAACACCTGATCGGGTGAAACCGATTCATCGCATAATGCAGAAAAAATCGCAAAAGGTATGTAACCTCTCAAACAGCTGACCGGCTCACGCCGCATCATGACAGTCAGTTTTCGGCTTTCTCTGCTGAGGTGCTCATCCGGATAAACCATGACACAATCGGAGTAGTTCTCCCTTTACTACCCTAGCCGATATAGCGGAACGTAAGGTAGTAAGCACAGGAGCCGGCCAACCCAACTATTGACCAAAGACATGATTCGGAGCCGATGCATATAATGCTAAAGTTTGGGGTGCCGAATGTCGGTGTTCTGGGAACAGGGGTCCCCAGACTTGCCTGCTTGCAGCCCATGGTGTGGCTCCACCAACAGCCTAGTATGGCCCGTCTTCATCAACCAACACTCAAGACCCTAGCGAGGGGCCAAGCCTCGCGAGGCGGACGACACAACGCCTCCTCAGGAGCGGCCTCACCAGGCAGGCTCGCGAGGGGACGGAGAGATCAAGGCAAGAGGTACCTCGTGAGGTTCCCGTGACGCAAGCCATGACGACCAAGGCCAGGTGGGCGCCAGACGGGCGCCAGCGCGCGTAGTGTCCTCATTTCCCCTTTGGTGCTAAGGGGGCAAGCGTAGGCGCGGAGTACCAAGGCATCCGGGAAAGGTTTCCATATCGGTGCAACAAGACCAAGACCAGCAGGACGGCAGGACGGAGGTCATCGTGGAGCCCAAGACGACGTCACAACTAGTGCCTTTGACAGGCGAAGACCACCTTTAGTCAGGATAGCTTGTACTAGCTGTCCCCTTTCAAATTGGCTGTTGTTGGATCCCTTCCCGCTCAATATTTGGGGAGAGGACCAGTGCCTCTATAAATAGGACTAGCCACCACAGTAGGAGGCAACGATCGGGAACCCATCTCGATCGCCACTCTTCTTGAGCAAACCTCACCCACACACATCCACCAAGCACAAGAACACCTCTCCTCAGGAGGCTGTTCTTCCCCTGTAACTGTTCATAATCATCCCAAGAGGCAATCCACCACCACCACACTGGAGTAGGGTATTACACCACAACGGTGGTCCGAACCAGTATAAATCTTGTGTCCCTTGTGTTGTGAGTTCCTCGAGCTAAGCTTAGACATCGTGGCGAGGCTGAGGGCGAGATTGGTAGGGGGAAATATTCGTGCGCACCCCAGTGTTTGAACCTCAAGGATTTTGCCGGAACCCTAAATCCGACATTTGGCGTGCCAGGTAGGGGTGCGCCGAAGTCTTCCTTCCGCTGATCCACGTCCCATCGCTTCGTCGCATCCATGTCTGACGCCCGCCGAGCCCACGCTGAGCGCCGGGCCGCTCTCGCCGCATGCATCGCCTAGACGGCTCTTGTCGGTGGACCTCCCCGTCGTCCTTTGTCACTTGCCGCCAACGCCGCCACCGGCCCAGCGGGAAACGAGCAGCAAGCATCCTCGCTGCACCCCTCGGTGCGGCGGGACGGCCGCACTGCCACTCCGTTGCTGACCCCAGCTGGCTCGTCGTCCCACACTCGTCGCGCCCCCATGGATGCGCAGGCCGAGGTGCGCACGAAGATTCCCCCCTACCGAATCTCGCCCTCAGCCTCGCCGCGATTTCTAAGCTTAGCTCGATGAACTCACAACACAAGACACACAAGATTTATACTGGTTGAGGCCACCGTTGTGGTGTAATACCCTACTCCAGTGTGGTGGTGGTGGATTGCCTCTTGGGATGATGATGAACAGTTATAGGGGAAGAACAACCTCCTGAGGAGAGGTGTTCTTGTGCTTGGTGGGTGCGAGGATGAACTGAGTTCGTTTCGTCTCCCTTCTACTGTGGTGGCTAGTCCTATTTATAGAGGCCCTGGTCCTCTCCCCAAATATTGAGCGGGAAGGGATCCAACAACGGTCAATTTGAAAGGGGACAACTAGTACAAGCTATCCTGACTAAAGTTGGTCTTCGCCTGTCAAAGGCACCGGTGGTGACGCCGTCTTGGGCTCCACGATGACCTCCATCTTGCCGTTCTGCTGGTCTTGGTCTTGTTGCACCGATATGGAAACCTTTGCCTGATGCCTCGGTACTCCGCGCCTGCGCTTGCCCCCTTAGCACCAAAGGGGAAACGAGGACACTACACGCTGGCACCTGCCTGGCCTTGGTCGTCATGGATTGCATCACGGGAACCTCACGAGGTACCCCTTGCCTTGATTACTCCGCCCCCTCACGAGCCTTCCTGGTGAGGCCGCTCCTGAGGAGGCCTTGTGCCGTCCGCCTCGCGAGGCTTGGCCCCTCGCGAGGGTCTTGAGTGTTGGTTGACGAAGACGCGCCGTACTGGGCCGCTGGTGGAGCCACGCCGTGGGCTGCAGGTAGGAAAGTCTGGGGACCCCCGTTCCCAGAACACCGGCAGTAGCCCCCGGGCCCAAGGCACGCTCGAACTTGGCTTAGCGGTGAAGCCAAAGGGCAAGTGCAGAGCGCCACGGGCCCCAACAACCTGCGGCCTTGGTCGACGTGTGGTGACTGATTGGACGTGGGCGTCTCCGCTTCCCCATGCTAACTTGGCAACCGCCCGACTTGACGAGTCCCTGCTGCATGCAAAATGGGTTATCTTGGAGGTCGACGGTTGGCCTTCCTTGGTCTATAAGTGAGGAGGGGTGAGAGCCCCCGTCGCCCATTTCTTCCTGCTCCGCCTACTTCTTCTTCCTTGCTCCACCTCCAGTCTTGACACCAATGGCGCCGATCCGTAGATTCTCGGTCGAAGAGAAAGGGAAGGCTCCCTGGGACGGGCCCGATCTGCTCCCGCCGAAGAAGAGGTTGATCCACCGCCATGGCGAGGTCATGAGGCGGGAGATGACGAGGCCTTGGTGCGAGCGGCCACCTCCTAGGTACCCGCTACCCCAATACGCCCAAGCCGAGGGCTCCGGAGAAAGGGGTGGCGAGCGGCACCGCCCACGCCGGAGCCACGGTCGGCGCGCCGTGGTTGCACGCGCTGTCGCCCCTGGAGTCCACGCCGCGGACTCCTCTCGCGAGCTCGTGCTGCTGGCAGTGATGCCTCCAAGCACCTGGATCTGCTTCCCTTCATTCTTCTCCATCGAGATGCCACCGAGGGGGCCTCTTGAGCTTTGGCTGCGGCACACTGATTGTGGCGCCCCGGCGACCGGAGCGGAGGTTGAAGTCGTTCCCTCGGGAAAGATCTTCATGACCCAAGGGTGGGGCGAGGTCGCCCGGGTCTGCCGAACGGGGGGCGCCCTCACGATCCATTTTGAATACGATGGCGCCTCGACGTTGTCCTTCAAGGTCTTCGACGCGGAAGGCTGCCGCCTGGAGTGCTTCCCCGGAGGAGGTAGTCAAGATATCGACGCAGCAGTGGCTGGGCCTGCCGTCCGCTCCTCCAGTGGCTCCTCCGGCAGCAGCAGCAATGCTTTGGAGTCCGGCGACTCTCCCGAACTCTATGAGACTCCGGAGACGAACGATGATAGCTACGCACCCCCGAGCTCTCGCCGCGCCCGGAGCAAGGCGGCAGCATCGGGCCGTCGCCGCCGCTGATCTGGATGGGGTTGGCGCCGGTCTCCCGTGGCCCATTGTTGATGATGGCGTTGGCCACGAAGGCGCATGTAGTTAGGGCTCCTCAAAGTTCTTTTCTTTTGTTCCCTGCGAGGAATCGAGAATCACCCCGCGGGGGCGTGCAAAGGGTCTGTGATGTCTTTAGTTGATGTTATTCTTATTATGAAATCATGCGAGTGCTTGTCCTGTCCCAGCTTGGTTCCCCCTTTCTAACCTCGCGACGACTTGGCGCTCTACGCTGATAGGTCCCGGTCCCCAGGAAGGCTGCAGCCGTCGCTGGTATGCTAGATCACGATGCCGTGGTCAAGGCCAGGAGGTGAGCGGCCCGAGGTCCAGTAAGAGCCCCTGAGGCGCGATGCTGAGGAGATCCCCTTTAGCGTGCAAGCAGCCGCTGAGAGGTAAGAAAGGAAGGCAACATCGCCGCCACAGGGCCGCATCAAGTTAGAATTTCATGTCGTAACGATTAGTTGTTCCAAGCGTGAAACTTATCTCGGTAATCTAGAGTCGTTCCCTTGCGTTGCGCCAAACTCTTGCGTCGGCAGCCATGGCGCAGCTAGGTTAGGCCCGTGCGAGCCTCCCCCTTCTTCCCCGCACTCTCTTCGTGCTATACATCCTCAGGTCCCGGCCCTCGAGCGAGCTCAGCCGCCGCTGGTATGCCAGATCGTGATGCCGTGGTCAAGGCCAGGGGGTGAGGGCTGGAGAGCTAGTAAGAGATCCTGAGTCACGATGCTCAGGAGCCCCCCTTTTAATGCGCAAGCTGATCGCATGGGAAAGAGAGGGAGCTCGTGGTGCCACCCGCTGTAGACCTCAGGAGGTTCCTACAAATCAGCACGAGGAAGGCACGGGTTGCCATTATGATTTCCGGCCGACCACTGGTTACTCCGAGAGAAGGGTGAGGGCTCTGATGGCCTGGTGAGGTGACGCATGCGGGGCATGCTGCGGGCCAGAGCTCGACTACTCAGATTTGTCGGCATTGCAGGGACGGACCCGTGCGCAAGCGCCGTGCCAACGTGAGCAGCTCCGTGGTAGGTGGCAGTCGAGCAGGTGATAATCACAGGTAGATTAGGCATGAAAGGCAATCAGGTTAGGTAAATGCAGAATGGATACATGCCACTGGGTCAGAACGAAGCGGCTTGGGGATGATGCAGCCCGAGGGGCGCCCCAGCAAGGTAAGCTAAAGACATAAAAAGAGATACATGCTGCGGGGACGGACCCACGTGGTCTAGGAATGATGCAACCCTGAGGGTGCTCCCAGCTGAAATGAACTTGGGAGATGTCACCTGGTTCCGTTGTAGAGGAGGTGTTGGGGTAGCTGAAGGTGTGCGTTGAAGGGGCCGACCCTCACGAGCCACCGGGGCCCTGAGCCTCAGGAGGCTCTGGGGGGCCAGGTGGTTCTTTGAGGACAGTCTCCATCTCTGCTAGGATCGCGTGGTGCCTGTCCTCCTGAGCCGCCAGGATGCTCCGCAGGTGACGCTGGTAGGTGGCAGTCGCGTTCGGCAGGCCGAAAGGCATGCAAACATAGCTGTGCAGCGGACCCTTGCAGCATCCCACGCGCGAAGGCCAGAAGCTCTCCTGAGATGCGGCTCGGTTGACCCTTGGGACATCGATGCAGACGCGCAGCTCACCATCCTCGCCTGGATGGGGAGCCACGTCGAGCGAGCGGCGATCGCCGTGCACGGCCCTCACTTCCTGAAGCTCCCGAGTGGTCTTGGCAATGAACTCCTGAATGTTGGGCTATCCACGCCCTGTGTCTTCCTAAGGGAAATGTGTCATGAAGCACGCCTCCAAGTGGTGCCCGAGCGCCTCCCTCGTGATGTTGGCGAGGTCTGAGGCCCTCCAAAAGAGAGCCCCCTAGCCCTGCCCGAGGAGAGCGCTAGGCACGCCTTCCTATGCGATGGAAGGAGGCGCCCCAAGCATGGGCACTGATCCTGTCACGGCACCACCCGAGGTGCCGACCTCCCGAGGCCCTGTGTGGAGCGGTTGCTTCTTCTTCTTGGGGATGGCCTCAGGAGGGTTCTCGCCCTTGTTGTCCGGGTTCTCGATTGCTGCGGCTTGGAAGGCACGCTCGAGGGAGCACACCGCATCTCTCTCTTCGCAGGGGACCGTGATGATTCCGCCACTTCCTGGCATCTTGAGGATGTTGTAGCCGTGGTGGGTCATTGCCATGAACCTGGCCAGGGCTGGACACCTGAGGATGGCATTGTATGGCAGGTGGATGTGGGCGATATCAAAGTTGATGAGCTCGGTGCGGTAGTTGTCGCGCTGTCCGAAGGTGACAGGGAGGCGGACCTGCCCTATCGGGGTGGTGGAACCGTCGGTAACTCCTGAGAAGGGCTTGGTAGGCTGAAGTTGATTGTATGGCACTTGAAGGTTGTCGAACATCTCAACGGACAGGATGTTAAGCCCTGCGCTACCATCCATGAGGGTCTTGGTGACTTGTGCGTTGTGGATGACGGGTGAACAGAGCATCGGGAGAACGCAAACAGTAGCCGCGCACTTGAGTTGATCTGCCGAGCTGAAGGTGATGGCGCACTTGGACCACCTGAGTGGGCGCGTGGCCTTGAGCCTGGGGAGGGCTGCATTCACCTCGCGAGCAAACTGCTTGAAGATACGCTCATAGGCTGGGGCCTGAGCCCCGCCCAAGATGCAAGCGATAGCACGTGGCTCCTGAAAGCCCCCAGCCCCCTCGTCCTGATGATGGTTGCCATTCCTTCTTGGCAGCGGCGGCAGCGGAGGAAGGCCTGCATTCCCCTGGAGGCGGTCCTCGCGAGGTTGATCCCTCCAGGCGCCCTCGTGAGGCTGGTCCTGCCGGCGATCCTTGCGAGGTCGGTCATGCCACTCCTGGCGAGGGCCACGGTCGTCCCATCGTCCTCCATCACATCCTCCTCCTCGGCCGTAGCCCCGGTCATTGCGCTCGGGGCATTGACCGAAGTGTCCTTCTCGAACGCCCCTAAGCTCCTGGCAATCGTTGGTGTTGTGGGTGTGGAGGTTGTGGTAGGCGTAGAACAGTCGGCTGCCCTTGGACAACTCTGGCTGGTCCTTGCCGCGCTTCGTGTCTGGTTCCGCCGCGAGCACGGCCACTCCCTTGCGCTTCACATCCTTGGCCTTGGTCTTCATTTCTTCCGGGTTGGCAGCTGGGAGCTCGAGGAGGGAGAGGCGTCCCTCTTCAGCTCTTGCGCACTTGGTCACCAGGTTGAATAGCTCCAGGGATGTGCACAATTCCTCATGGATGGCGAGCTCCTCCTTCATCTTGACGTTACAGATGCCATCAGAGAATGCTGAGATGATGGCCTCATCCGTCACCTTGGGGATCTTGAGGCGGACGCTATAGAAGCGCTGGATGTATTTCTGCAGGGTCTCCCCAGGCTACTGCCTAATGCGGTGCAGGTCACCCGTGGCCGGGGGGCGGTCGTGAGTGCCCTAGAGGTTGGCGATGAAGCGATTGCGCATCTCGTCCCAGGAGGAGATCAAGCCAGGAGGCTGTTTCAGGAGCCACGAGCGGGCACCGTCCTTGAGTGCCATGGGAAACCAATTCTCCATGACTTTCTCGTTGCCGTTGGCCGCCTCGATGCTCAGCTCGTATAGCTGCAAGAACTCCTAGGGTCGGGTGTGTCATCATAGCGAGGAGGCAGGTCCGGCTTGAACTTGCCCGGCCAGGCGACGCTACGCACCTCGGGGTTGAAGGCGCGGCAACCTGCTGTGGTCACCGGGGCCCTTTGCTGACGCAGAGCTTGATCTTGATGGTACCCGTGCACTGCTGCCATAGGCAGTACGCGGTCGTGTCGCGCCGGTGCAGGGAGCACGGGGGCGCCTTCTTGAGACCGAGGGATTTCTTGACAGCTTCTTTCTTCTCGCATGGGCGCCGGACGCGGTGGGTCACGCCCAGGGACCGCACTCCTTGGCGCCAGGGCGCCGTCTTGGGGCAGAGGTGGTGGAGGCGCTCCATGAGCCACGTCGACCGCTGCGTGGCCGAGGCTCGCGCAGATCTTGCGATTAGGCATAACCTGAAGCTGAAACTGGTTGAAGCCGAGGTTGCGGGCATGACTGTTTCCCTCAGGTCGAGGCTAACTGAAGTGGAACGGCACGTAGAGGCCGCCGCAGCCGCCCTGGTCTCGGCGCAGGCCGAGCTGGCCTCCGCCCGTGAAGAGCTGCTTCCTATTCAGCAGCGGGTTGCCGACGCCGAGTCCATCACGCAGTAGAACAGGGAGGAAGTGCTTCAACGGAGGACGTTGGAGCGCGTGCACTCCCCCATGCTCTAGGACCTCAGGAACAGGGCCAACGGGCTGCACAGAGGAGGAGCCCTGGGTAAGCTGGCCACGCTCCAGGCAAGGTTGCGAAGGAAAGGCGGCAAGGGCACGGGCTCAAGGCACCTTGCAGGCAGGCTTGCTTCTCGGGCTGAGCTCGCACCCACCAAGCACAAGAACACCTGTCCTCAGGAGGCTGTTCTTCCATTGTATTGTTCATCATCAGCCCAAGAGGCAATCCACCACCACCACACTACAGTAGGGTATTACACCACAATGGTGGCCCGAACCGCCTCGACAACTGCTCGTCTGACAAAAGGCTGGCGTGGGCAACACTTGCCTTCATTTCTTTCCTTCGTCTTGCTCCAGATCCCCTTTCTTGCTCCTTGCTTCCGAAATCTCCAGATCTGCTTCGATCCTTTCCCTTTCAGCGATCGATGGCGCCCCGCAAGGTCAAGGTTGATGCGTTGCCAGCTTGGTACGAGCCGGCCCTGAATGCGCCCACTGTCCTGGAGAAGAATCTCACCGCCACGTGCCTGCTGACGGCGGGGGAGAGCAATGAAAAGGGGAAGACCGAACGTCGAGCTGGCTCCGCCATGCCGGAGTCTCAGGGGAGCACTTTCTATCCCTTCTTCACGAGTGCCGTCGTTGCAGGCCTAGTTCCCTCCTTCTCGAACTTCTTCTACGCCGTCCACCGCCATTATAGGTTGCATGCCCTTCATCTCCATCCCAACTCCATTCTTCTCTTGTCGATTTTTGCCTACTACTGCGAGGCGTATGTCGGGGTGATGCCGTTCGTGGCTCTGCTGCGCCACTTCTTCTTCCTCCGAACCAATGGCGACCACACCTTGGGTGCGCCAATTTCGTCGCGTACGGCAAGGCCAACGCAATTTTGAAGGCCGGGAAGAGGGTCGATGGCTTCCGGAGCAAGTGGGTCATGATGGATGCCAAGTGTGTCCACCTCCGGTTGGCGCTGCCAATGGAGATGCCATAGTCTAACAAAGGGTGGTCTCGCACAAAGCTCACTGATGATCGGGCGACGTTGGTGCTGGAGAGGATGAATGCCGACCTGAAGCCGGGCAACGCAAAGGCGGCAAAGCTGACGGGGGCCACGCTCCTGAGGGAGTTCTTGATGCAGCGGGTGGCTCCACTTCATGCGCGCTCACGCCCCTTATGGATGCTTGGGGGTGTATACGACAAGCTTCACCTGAATCCGGTGGCTTTGACTGATGAGGAGCTGGCCGCAACTCTCTGCCTCTTGGTCGGGGACGATCAGGAGTATCCACTTAGTGCCACTGTCCCCCTGTTCCTCTGCAAGGACAGGGTGCAGGTGGTGGCTGCTATGCCCACCTTTAATGGGCGCGGCCTGGTGCCGCTGGCACCCCTTGTGGTCCGGGGGGCGATGGCGCCGGTGGACGTGTCTTCGGGTGATTCCCGCAGAGGAGGAGGAGAGGAGGAAGACGAGGAGCATGACTCGGAGGCGACCCCCGAGGGGACGTGGGAGACCTCCCCCTTGCGCAAGGCTGACATCCTCTGCACCTTGCCAGACGACGATGAGGCCGATGCCAACCAAGAGAAGGAGGATCTGGTCGTGATCCCAACGAGGGGGAGGTCGGCGCTGATCTCCCGAGAGGTTGCTTCTGCCCGGATGCTGCCTGGAGCCGCTTCCAGCCCTTCTGCTGCACCTACTTCTGTTCCTGGAGCCCTTGCGGCTGCACCCCAGGCCGCGAGGCTCTCGGGCTTCAAGTTCAGCAAGAGGAAGGTGGACTACACCGCGGTAGACCAGTAAGTGTCCGTGCTCCATCTTGTTCTTGATTATGATGTTGGTCCTTGATGTTCACCATCGATTGGCTAGGCCACCGCCTGCGGCGAAGAAGAGGAAGGAGGGCGTGGTGACGCCGTGTGGGGCCGATCCATCTGCCGCGGCCGCACCTTCCATGGGGAGGGGAGGCGATGTCGTTCGCACCTCCCCTGCCCAGTCATCCTCGCGAGGCCGAGGAGGGCATCCTCGTGAAGAGTCAGCCCCCATGGCCCTGCTGGCTCTGGAGGTGCTGTTACCCGACGCTGCTGCTGAGGTACCCAAGGCTCAGGACCCTCCAGTCTCCCAAGCCATGGCTACACTACCGCCTCCTCCTTCTACTGCGCCGCTGGTTCCAGGTCCTTCTGCCTCCCTCGATGTCTTGGAGCATGCCCTTTCCGAGATGGCCCAACTGCGAGAAGACCTCCAGGGCACCGACTCCCATCTGGTAGCCGGGCGTGTGGAGCTGGTTTCCGGCTAGCTTCACTCTGACGCCTCTGTCCGAGCGGCGCTAAGGCGGGTCAGGCGGCCTCTGAGAAGGAGAAGCAGGCCACCACCCAAGCCGTAGCCGCTCACGAGGTTGCGCTGAAGGATGCCGCGACCGCCCAGGACCGGTGCAGGGCACTGGAGGCCGAGCTGAAGGATTTGTGCGACAAGCACGCCGAAGAGGCTCGTGGCCGCTAGGCGGCGGAGGAGAGGATGAAGGCTTGGGAGGACTCCGTCAGGGGTCACGATGCCGAGCTAGCATGGTCGGCGGAGGCGCAGGCCGCTAAGCGCGGCCAGCTAGAAGAGCTGCAGCAGAAGGTGAGGGCGGAGGAGGCCGAACTCGACGTCAAGGCGAAGGTCCTGGACGAGGACCGCACGGCCTTCGCACTCCTTGAGGAGAGTTCTCGCGCGGCACTAAAGGCACTCTATGTGAAGGGCCTGGAGAAGCCGCTGACTACCGACTAGGATGGCCCCGCCCAGCTGCTTCCTTACTTGGTCAAGGCGCTTGAGGAAGTCATGAGCGGCATAGGCCCCATTGTAGAGGAAGAAGCTCGCATCCTTTCTTCTGCTGCACTGACGCGCATCTTCAACCACCTCCACCTCCGTGACCCTGACGCCAATCTTGACGACCTGCTGGAGCTTGTGGACAGCGAGTGCTACGCCGCTGCTGCTGAAGCCGTGAAGGGCCATGTGGAGGCCTTGTTGGAGAAGTTCCGCGCCTTCGATCCTGCGCCCATGGTAGGCAGTGCTGCTAATCCTGCGGCCTCGGGAGGTGGTACAAGTGAAGGAGACGCCACCAGGGGAGTGGGGTCCCTGGCGCGCGATGGCAGTGTCCAAGGATGACTTACTTACAACTTCTTTCCTGCTTAATTCCTGCAATGTGCACCATGCCTCGTGGAGGCGTTTAAACTTGCGTCTAGTATTGTGAACACAACTATGGTTTGTAATATTTGCTTCAAGATTTTGTAGTTTTATTCCTATCTGCTTTACGTTCTACATCGACAGGGATTGGCCCCGCACATACCTCAGCCGCCACCGGCCCCGACTGGATCACTAGGACGACCCAAGGAGTGAGTGGCTATGTGACCAGTTAGGCTCCTGAGTCGCGATGCTCAGGAGTCCCCCTTGACGCGCAAACAGCTTATAAGAAGGGAACGTAGGGGTAGATCTAGCATTCTACATCGGCAGAGCCCAGCCCCGCGCATATCTCAACCGCCGTTGGCCCCGACCGGATCACCAGGACGAGACCAAGGAGTGAGGGCCAAAATGACTAGTTAGGCTCCTGAGTCGTGATGCTTAGGAGTCCCCCTTGACGTTCAAACGACCTTCATACCTGGG